>NW_027649954.1:170000-293309 GCF_965287045.1 Carcharhinus amblyrhynchos | reverse complement strand
GACACTGAGACGCAGAGACTCTGAGACGCAGAGACGCAGAGACTCTGAGACGCAGAGACACTGAGACGCAGAGACTCTGAGACGCAGAGACGCAGAGACTCTGAGATGCAGAGACGCAGAGAAACTGAGGCGCAGAGACACTGAGACGCAGAGACTCTGAGACGCAGAGACACTGAGACGCAGAGACTCTGAGACGCAGAGACGCAGAGACTCTGAGACGCAGAGACACTGAGACGCAGAGACTCTGAGACGCAGAGACGCAGAGACTCTGAGACGCAGAGACGCAGAGACTCTGAGACGCAGAGACACTGAGACGCAGAGACTCTGAGACGCAGAGACGCAGAGACTCTGAGACGCTGAGACGCAGAGACTCTGAGACGCAGAGACACTGAGACGCAGAGACGCAGAGAAACTGAGACGCAGAGACGCAGAGACGCAGAGACTTTGAGACGCAGAGACGCACAGACGCAGAGACGCAGAGACTCTGAGACGCAGAGACACTGAGACGCAGACACTCTGAGACGCAGAGACTCTGAGACGCAGAGACGCTGAGACGCAGAGACTCTGAGACGCAGAGACGCAGAGACTCTGAGACGCAGAGACACTGAGACGCAGAGACTCTGAGACGCAGAGACGCAGAGACTCTGAGACGCAGAGACTCTGAGACGCAGAGACGCAGAGACTCTGAGACGCCGAGACTCTGAGACGCAGAGACTCTGAGACGCAGAGACTCTGAGACGCAGAGACTCTGTGACGCAGAGACGCTGAGACGCAGGGAGTCTGAGACGCAGAGACGCAGAGACTCTGAGACGCAGAGACACTGAGATGTAGAGACTCTGAGACGCAGAGACGCAGAGACTCTGAGACGCAGAGACACTGAGACGCAGAGACTCTGAGACGCAGAGACTCTGAGACGCAGCGACTCTGAGACGCAGAGACGCAGAGACTCTGAGACGCAGAGACGCAGAGACTCTGAGACGCAGAGACTCTGAGACGCAGAGACTCTGAGACGCTGAGACGCTGAGACGCAGAGACGCTGAGACGCAGAGACTCTGAGACGCAGAGACTCTGAGACGCAGAGACTCTGAGACGCAGAGACTCTGAGACGCAGAGACTCTGAGACGCAGAGACTCTGAGACGCAGAGACTCTGAGACACTGAGACGCAGAGACACTGAGACGCAGAGACTCTGAGACGCAGCGACTGAGACGCAGCGACGCAGAGACGCAGAGACTCTGAGACGCTGAGACGCAGAGACTCTGAGACGCAGAGACGCAGAGACTCTGAGACGCAGAGACTCTGAGACGCAGAGACACTGAGACGCAGAGACTCTGAGACGCTGAGACGCAGAGACTCTGAGACGCAGAGACACTGAGACGCAGAGACGCAGAGAAACTGAGACGCAGAGACGCAGAGACGCAGAGACGCAGAGACTTTGAGACGCAGAGACGCAGAGACTCTGAGACGCAGAGACACTGAGACACAGACACTCTGAGACGCAGAGACTCTGAGACGCAGAGACACTGAGACGCTGAGACTCTGAGACGCAGAGACGCAGAGACTCTGAGACGCAGAGACTCTGAGACGCAGAGACTCTGAGATGCAGAGACGCAGAGACTCTGAGACGCAGAGACGCAGAGACTCTGAGACGCAGAGACTCTGAGACGCAGAGACTCTGAGACGCAGAGACGCTGAGACGCAGAGACTCTGAGACGCAGAGACGCAGAGACTCTGAGACGCAGAGACACTGAGACGCAGAGACTCTGAGACGCAGAGACGCAGAGACTCTGAGACGCAGAGACACTGAGACGCAGAGACTCTGAGACGCAGAGACACTGAGACGCAGAGACTCTGAGACGCAGAGACGCAGAGACTCTGAGACGCAGAGACTCTGAGACGCAGCGACTCTGAGACGCAGAGACGCAGAGACTCTGAGACGCAGAGACGCAGAGACTCTGAGACGCAGAGACTCTGAGACGCAGAGCCTCTGAGACGCTGAGACGCTGAGACGCAGAGACTCTGAGACGCAGAGACTCTGAGACGCAGAGGACTCTGAGACACTGAGACGCAGAGACACTGAGACGCAGAGACTCTGAGACGCAGAGACTCTGAGACGCAGAGACTCTGAGACGCAGAGACGCAGAGACTCTGAGACGCAGAGACACTGAGACGCAGAGACTCTGAGACGCAGAGACGCAGAGACTCTGAGACGCAGAGACACTGAGACGCAGAGACTCTGAGACGCAGAGACGCAGAGACTCTGAGACGCAGAGACACTGAGACGCAGAGACTCTGAGACGCAGAGACGCAGAGACTCTGAGACGCAGAGACACTGAGACGCAGAGACTCTGAGACGCAGAGACGCAGAGACTCTGAGACGCAGAGACACTGAGCCGCAGAGACTCTGAGACGCAGAGACACTGAGACGCAGAGACTCTGAGATGCAGAGACGCAGAGACTCTGAGACGCAGAGACACTGAGACGCAGAGACTCTGAGACGCAGAGACACTGAGACGCAGAGACTCTGAGACGCAGAGACACTGAGACGCAGAGACTCTGAGACGCAGAGACGCAGAGACTCTGAGACGCAGAGACACTGAGACGCAGAGACTCTGAGACGCAGAGACTCTGAGACGCAGAGACACTGAGACGCAGAGACACTGAGACGCAGAGACTCTGAGACGCAGAGACGCAGAGACTCTGAGACGCAGAGACACTGAGTCGCAGAGACTCTGAGACGCAGAGACTCTGAGACGCAGAGACTCTGAGACGCAGAGACGCAGAGACTCTGAGACGCAGAGACACTGAGACGCAGAGACTCTGAGACGCAGAGACTCTGAGACGCAGAGACTCTGAGACGCTGAGACGCAGAGACGCAGAGACTCTGAGACGCAGAGACGCTGAGACGCAGAGACTCTGAGACGCAGAGACTCTGAGACGCAGAGACGCAGAGACTCTGAGACGCAGAGACACTGAGACGCAGAGACTCTGAGACGCAGAGACGCTGAGACGCAGAGACTCTGAGACGCAGAGACTCTGAGACGCAGAGACGCTGAGACGCAGAGACTCTGAGACGCAGAGACTCTGAGACGCAGAGACGCTGAGACGCAGAGACTCTGAGACGCAGAGACTCTGAGACGCAGAGACGCTGAGACGCAGAGACGCTGAGACGCAGAGACGCAGAGACGCAGAGACGCTGAGACGCAGAGACGCAGAGACGCTGAGACGCAGAGACTCTGAGACGCAGAGACACTGAGACGCAGAGACTCTGAGACGCAGAGACTCTGAGACGCAGAGACGCTGAGACGCAGAGACTCTGAGACGCAGAGACGCTGAGACGCAGAGACTCTGAGACGCAGAGACTCTGAGACGCAGAGACACTGAGACGCAGAGACGCTGAGACGCAGAGACTCTGAGACGCAGTGACTCTGAGACGCTGAGACGCTGAGACGCAGAGACTCTGAGACGCAGAGACTCTGAGACGCAGAGACTCTGAGACGCAGTGACACTGAGACGCAGAGACTCTGAGACGCAGAGACTCTGAGACGCAGAGACTCTGAGACGAAGAGACTGTGAGACGCTGAGACGCAGAGACTCTGAGACGCAGAGACACTGAGACGCAGAGACTCTGAGACGCAGAGACTCTGAGACGCAGCGACTCTGAGACGCAGAGACGCAGAGACTCTGAGACGCAGAGACGCAGAGACTCTGAGACGCAGAGACTCTGAGACGCAGAGACTCTGAGACGCTGAGACGCTGAGACGCAGAGACTCTGAGACGCAGAGACTCTGAGACGCAGAGACTCTGAGACGCAGAGACTCTGAGACGCAGAGACTCTGAGACGCAGAGACTCTGAGACACTGAGACGCAGAGACACTGAGACGCAGAGACTCTGAGACGCAGCGACTCTGAGACGCAGCGACGCAGAAACGCAGAGACTCTGAGACGCTGAGACGCAGAGACTCTGAGACGCAGAGACGCAGAGACTCTGAGACGCAGACACTCTGAGACGCAGAGACACTGAGACGCAGAGACTCTGAGACGCTGAGACGCAGAGACTCTGAGACGCAGAGACACTGAGACGCAGAGACGCAGAGAAACTGAGACGCAGAGACGCAGAGACGCAGAGACGCAGAGACTTTGAGACGCAGAGACGCAGAGACTCTGAGACGCAGAGACACTGAGACACAGACACTCTGAGACGCAGAGACTCTGAGACGCAGAGACACTGAGACGCTGAGACTCTGAGACGCAGAGACGCAGAGACTCTGAGACGCAGAGACTCTGAGACGCAGAGACTCTGAGATGCAGAGACGCAGAGACTCTGAGACGCAGAGACGCAGAGACTCTGAGACGCAGAGACTCTGAGACGCAGAGACTCTGAGACGCAGAGACGCTGAGACGCAGAGACTCTGAGACGCAGAGACGCAGAGACTCTGAGACGCAGAGACACTGAGACGCAGAGACTCTGAGACGCAGAGACGCAGAGACTCTGAGACGCAGAGACACTGAGACGCAGAGACTCTGAGACGCAGAGACACTGAGACGCAGAGACTCTGAGACGCAGAGACGCAGAGACTCTGAGACGCAGAGACTCTGAGACGCAGCGACTCTGAGACGCAGAGACGCAGAGACTCTGAGACGCAGAGATGCAGAGACTCTGAGACGCAGAGACTCTGAGACGCAGAGCCTCTGAGACGCTGAGACGCTGAGACGCAGAGACTCTGAGACGCAGAGACTCTGAGACGCAGAGACTCTGAGAAACTGAGACGCAGAGACACTGAGACGCAGAGACTCTGAGACGCAGAGACTCTGAGACGCAGAGACTCTGAGACGCAGAGACGCAGGGACTCTGAGACGCAGAGACACTGAGACGCAGAGACTCTGAGACGCAGAGACGCAGAGACTCTGAGACGCAGAGACACTGAGACGCAGAGACTCTGAGACGCAGAGACGCAGAGACTCTGAGACGCAGAGACACTGAGACGCAGAGACTCTGAGACGCAGAGACGCAGAGACTCTGAGACGCAGAGACACTGAGACGCAGAGACTCTGAGACGCAGAGACGCAGAGACTCTGAGACGCAGAGACACTGAGACGCAGAGACTCTGAGACGCAGAGACACTGAGACGCAGAGACTCTGAGACGCAGAGACGCAGAGACTCTGAGACGCAGAGACACTGAGACGCAGAGACTCTGAGACGCAGAGACACTGAGACGCAGAGACACTGAGACGCAGAGACTCTGAGACGCAGAGACGCAGAGACTCAGAGACGCAGAGACACTGAGTCGCAGAGACTCTGAGACGCAGAGACTCTGAGACGCAGAGACTCTGAGACGCAGAGACGCAGAGACTCTGAGACGCAGAGTCACTGAGACGCAGATACTCTGAGACGCAGAGACTCTGAGACGCAGAGACTCTGAGACGCAGAGACTCTGAGACGCTGAGACGCAGAGACGCAGAGACTCTGAGACGCAGAGACGCTGAGACGCAGAGACTCTGAGACGCAGAGACTCTGAGACGCAGAGACGCAGAGACTCTGAGACGCAGAGACACTGAGACGCAGAGACTCTGAGACGCAGAGACGCTGAGACGCAGAGACTCTGAGACGCAGAGACTCTGAGACGCAGAGACGCTGAGACGCAGAGACTCTGAGACGCAGAGACGCTGAGACGCAGAGACTCTGAGACGCAGAGACTCTGAGACGCAGAGACGCAGAGACGCTGAGACGCAGAGACGCAGAGACGCTGAGACGCAGAGACTCTGAGACGCAGAGACACTGAGACGCAGAGACTCTGAGACGCAGAGACTCTGAGACGCAGAGACGCTGAGACGCAGAGACTCTGAGACGCAGAGACGCTGAGACGCAGAGACTCTGAGACGCAGAGACTCTGAGACGCAGAGACACTGAGACGCAGAGACGCTGAGACGCAGAGACTCTGAGACGCAGTGACTCTGAGACGCTGAGACGCTGAGACGCAGAGACTCTGAGACGCAGAGACTCTGAGACGCAGAGACTCTGAGACGCAGTGACACTGAGACGCAGAGACTCTGAGACGCAGAGACTCTGAGACGCAGAGACTCTGAGACGCAGAGACTCTGAGACGCAGAGACTCTGAGACGAAGAGACTGTGAGACGCTGAGACGCAGAGACTCTGAGACGCAGGGACTCTGAGACGCAGAGACTCTGAGACGCAGTGACACTGAGACGCAGAGACTCTGAGACGCAGAGACTCTGAGACGCAGAGACTCTGAGACGCTGAGACACTGAGACGCAGAGACTCTGAGACGCAGAGACTCTGAGACGCAGAGACTCTGAGACGCAGAGACTGTGAGACGCAGAGACTGTGAGACGCTGAGACGCAGAGACTCTGAGACGCAGAGACTCTGAGACGCAGAGACTCTGAGACGCAGTGACACTGAGACGCAGAGACTCTGAGACGCAGAGACTCTGAGACGCAGAGACTGTGAGACGCAGAGACACTGAGAAGCAGAGACTCTGAGACGCAGAGACTGTGAGACGCAGAGACTGTGAGACGCTGTGACGCAGAGACTCTGAGACGCAGAGACTCTGAGACGCAGAGACTCTGAGACGCAGTGACACTGAGACGCAGAGACTCTGAGACGCAGAGACTCTGAGACGCAGAGACTCTGAGACGCAGAGACTCTGTGACGCAGAGACACTGAGACGCAGAGACGCTGAGACGCAGAGACGCTGAGACGCAGAGATGCAGAGACTCTGAGACGCAGAGACTCTGAGACGCAGAGACACTGAGACGCAGAGACACTGAGACGCGGAGACTCTGAGACGCAGAGACTCTGAGACGCTGTGACTCTGAGACGCAGAGACTCTGAGACGCAGAGACACTGAGACGCAGAGACACTGAGACGCGGAGACTCTGAGACGCGGAGACTCTGAGACGCAGAGACTCTGAGACGCTGTGACTCTGAGACGCAGAGACTCTGAGACGCTGAGACTCTGAGACTCTGAGACGCAGAGAATCTGAGACGCAGAGACGCAGAGACTCTGAGACGCAGAGACTCTGAGACACAGAGACTCTGAGACTCTGAGACGCTGAGACGCAGAGACTCTGAGACGCAGAGACGCAGAGACGCAGAGACGCTGAGACGCAGAGACTCTGAGACGCAGAGACGCAGAGACTCTGAGATGCAGAGACGCAGAGACCCTGAGACGCAGAGACTCTGAGACGCAGTGACTCTGAGACGCAGAGACTCTGAGACACTGAGACGCAGAGACACTGAGACGCAGAGACTCTGAGACGCAGAGACACTGAGACGCAGAGACTCTGAGACGCAGAGACTCTGAGACGCAGAGACTCTGAGACGCAGAGACTCTGAGACGCAGAGACTCTGAGACGCAGAGACACTGAGACGCAGAGACACTGAGACGCAGAGATGCCGAGACTCTGAGACGCAGAGACACTGAGACGCAGAGACACTGAGACGCGGAGACACTGAGATGCGGAGACTCTGAGACGCAGAGACTCTGAGACGCTGTTACTCTGAGACGCAGAGACTCTGAGACGCTGAGACTCAGAGACTCTGAGACGCAGAGACTCTGAGACGCAGAGACTCTGAGACGCAGGGAAACTGAGACGCTGAGACGCAGAGACTCTGAGACGCAGAGACTCTGAGACGCAGAGACGCAGAGACTCTGAGACGCAGAGACTCTGAGACACTGAGACACTGAGACGCTGAGACGCAGAGAATCTGAGACGCAGAGACTCTGAGACGCAGAGACTCTGAGACGCAGAGACTCTGAGACGCAGTGACACTGAGACGCAGAGACTCTGAGACGCAGAGACTCTGAGACGCAGAGACTCTGAGACGCAGAGACTCTGTGACGCAGAGACACTGAGACGCAGAGACGCTGAGACGCAGAGACACTGAGACGCAGAGATGCAGAGACTCTGAGACGCAGAGACTCTGAGACGCAGAGACACTGAGACGCAGAGACACTGAGACGCGGAGACTCTGAGACGCAGAGACTCTGAGACGCTGTGACTCTGAGACGCAGAGACTCTGAGACGCAGAGACACTGAGACGCAGAGACACTGAGACGCGGAGACTCTGAGACGCGGAGACTCTGAGACGCAGAGACTCTGAGACGCTGTGACTCTGAGACGCAGAGACTCTGAGACGCTGAGACGCAGAGTCTCTGAGACGCAGAGAATCTGAGACGCAGAGACGCAGAGACTCTGAGACGCAGAGACTCTGAGACACAGAGACTCTGAGACTCTGAGACGCTGAGACGCAGAGACTCTGAGACGCAGAGACGCAGAGACGCAGAGACGCTGAGACGCAGAGACTCTGAGACGCAGAGACGCAGAGACTCTGAGATGCAGAGACGCAGAGACGCAGAGACCCTGAGACGCAGAGACTCTGAGACGCAGTGACTCTGAGACGCAGAGACTCTGAGACACTGAGACGCAGAGACACTGAGACGCAGAGACTCTGAGACGCAGAGACACTGAGACGCAGAGACTCTGAGACGCAGAGACTCTGAGACGCAGAGACTCTGAGACGCAGAGACTCTGTGACGCAGAGACACTGAGACGCAGAGACACTGAGACGCAGAGATGCCGAGACTCTGAGACGCAGAGACACTGAGACGCGGAGACACTGAGATGCGGAGACTCTGAGACGCAGAGACTCTGAGACGCAGAGACTCTGAGACGCTGTTACTCTGAGACGCAGAGACTCTGAGACGCTGAGACTCAGAGACTCTGAGACGCAGAGACTCTGAGACGCAGAGACTCTGAGACGCAGGGAAACTGAGACGCTGAGACGCAGAGACTCTGAGACGCAGAGACTCTGAGACGCAGAGACGCAGAGACTCTGAGACGCAGAGACTCTGAGACACTGAGACACTGAGACGCTGAGACGCAGAGAATCTGAGACGCAGAGACTCTGAGACGCAGAGACTCTGAGACGCAGAGACTCTGAGACGCAGAAACTCTGAGACGCAGAGACTCTGAGACGCAGAGACACTGAGACGCAGAGACACTGAGACGCAGAGACACTGAGGCGCAGAGACACTGAGACGCAGAGACTCTGAGACGCAGAGACTCTGAGACGCAGAGACGCAGAGACTCTGAGACGCAGAGACTCTGAGACGCAGAGACTCTGAGACGCAGTGACTCTGAGACGCAGAGACTCTGAGACGCAGAGACTCTGAGACACAGGGCCGCTGAGACGCTGAGATGCTGAGACGGAGATACTCTGAGACGCTGAGACGCAGAGACTCTGAGACGCAGAGACGCAGAGACTCTGTGACGCAGAGACGCTGAGACGCAGAGACTCTGAGACGCAGA
This sequence comes from Carcharhinus amblyrhynchos, assembly GCF_965287045.1. Lineage (NCBI taxonomy): Eukaryota > Metazoa > Chordata > Chondrichthyes > Carcharhiniformes > Carcharhinidae > Carcharhinus > Carcharhinus amblyrhynchos. Next base: position 283,974 of record NW_027649954.1, on the reverse strand, counting down.
CACGCAGAGACTCTGTGACGCAGAGACACTGAGGCGCAGAGACTCTGAGACGCAGAGACGCAGAGACTCTGAGACGCAGAGACACTGAGACGCAGAGACTCTGAGACGCAGAGACGCAGAGACTCTGAGACGCAGAGACACTGAGACGCAGAGACTCTGAGACGCAGAGACGCAGAGACTCTGAGACGCAGAGACACTGAGACGCAGAGACTCTGAGACGCAGAGACGCAGAGACTCTGAGACGCAGAGACAGTGAGACGCAGAGACTCTGAGACGCAGAGACGCAGAGACTCTGAGACGCAGAGACACTGAGACGCAGAGACTCTGAGACGCAGAGACTCTGAGACGCAGAGACACTGAGACGCAGAGACTCTGAGACGCAGAGACTCTGAGACGCAGAGACACTGAGACGCAGAGACTCTGAGACGCAGAGACGCAGAGACTCTGAGACGCAGAGACACTGAGACGCAGAGACTCTGAGACGCAGAGACGCAGAGACTCTGAGACGCAGAGACACTGAGACGCAGAGACTCTGAGACGCAGAGACGCAGAGACTCTGAGACGCAAAGACACTGAGACGCAGAGACTCTGAGACGCAGAGACACTGAGACGCAGAGACTCTGAGACGCAGAGACGCAGAGACTCTGAGACGCAGAGACACTGAGACGCAGAGACTCTGAGACGCAGAGACGCAGAGACTCTGAGACGCAGAGACGCAGAGAAACTGAGGCGCAGAGACACTGAGACGCAGAGACTCTGAGACGCAGAGGCACTGAGACGCAGAGACTCTGAGACGCAGAGACGCAGAGACTCTGAGACGCAGAGACACTGAGACGCAGAGACTCTGAGACGCAGAGACGCAGAGACTCTGAGACGCAGAGACGCAGAGACTCTGAGACGCAGAGACACTGAGACGCAGAGACTCTGAGACGCAGAGACTCTGAGACGCAGAGTCTCTGAGACGCAGAGACGCTGAGACGCAGAGACTCTGAGACGCAGAGACGCAGAGACTCTGAGACGCAGAGACACTGAGACGCAGAGACTCTGAGACGCAGAGACGCAGAGACTCTGAGACGCAGAGACACTGAGAAGCAGAGACTCTGAGAAGCAGAGACTCTGAGACGCAGAGACACTGAGACGCAGAGACTCTGAGACGCAGAGACACTGAGACGCAGAGACTCTGAGACGCAGAGACACTGAGACGCAGAGACTCTGAGACGCAGAGACACTGAGACGCAGAGACTCTGAGACGCAGAGACTCTGAGACGCAGAGACACTGAGACGCAGAGACACTGAGACGCAGAGACTCTGAGACGCAGAGACACTGAGACGCAGAGACTCTGAGACGCAGAGACTCTGAGACGCAGAGACACTGAGACGCTGAGACGCAGAGACTCTGAGACGCAGAGACTCTGAGACGCAGAGACGCAGCGACTCTGAGAAGCAGAGACTCTGAGACACAGAGACTCTGAGACGCTGAGACGCAGAGACGCAGAGACACTGGGACGCAGAGACTCTGAGACGCAGAGACACTGAGACGCAGAGACTCTGAGACGCAGAGACACTGAGACGCAGAGACTCTGAGACGCAGAGACACTGAGACGCAGAGACTCTGAGACGCAGAGACACTGAGACGCAGAGACTCTGAGACGCAGAGACTCTGAGACGCAGAGACTCTGAGACGCAGAGACACTGAGACGCAGAGATGCAGAGACTCTGAGACGCTGTGACTCTGAGACGCAGAGACTCTGAGACGCAGAGACACTGAGACGCAGAGACACTGAGACGCAGAGACTCTGAGACGCAGAGACTCTGAGACGCCGAGACTCTGAGACGCAGAGACACTGAGACGCAGAGACACTGAGACGCAGAGACACTGAGACGCAGAGACTCTGAGACGCAGAGACTCTGAGACGCAGAGACTCTGAGACGCAGAGACTCTGAGACTCTGAGACGCTGAGACACTGAGACGCAGAGACTCTGAGACGCAGAGACGCTGAGACTCTGAGACGCAGAGACGCAGAGACTCTGTAACTCTGAGACGCAGAGACACTGAGACGCAGAGACTCTGAGACGCAGAGACACTGAGACGCAGAGACACTGAGACGCAGAGACTCTGAGACGCAGAGACTCTGAGACGCTGAGACGCAGAGACTCTGAGACGCAGAGACACTGAGACGCTGAGACGCAGAGACACTGAGACGCAGAGACTCTGAGACGCAGAGACTCTGAGACGCTGAGACGCAGAGACACTGAGACGCAGAGACTCTGAGACGCTGAGACGCAGAGACTCTGAGACGCAGAGACACTGAGACGCTGAGACGCAGAGACACTGAGACGCAGAGACTCTGAGACGCAGAGACTCTGAGACGCTGAGACGCAGAGACACTGAGACGCAGAGACTCTGAGACGCGGAGACTCTGAGACGCAGAGACTCTGAGACGCAGAGACTCTGAGACGCGGAGACTCTGAGACGCAGAGACTCTGAGACGCAGAGACTCTGAGACGCTGTGACTCTGAGACGCAGAGACTCTGAGACGCTGAGACGCAGAGACTCTGAGACGCAGAGACTCTGAGACGCAGAGACTCTGAGACGCAGAGACACTGAGACGCAGAGACTCTGAGACGCAGAGACACTGAGACGCAGAGACTCTGAGACGCAGAGACTCTGAGACGCAGAGACTCTGAGACGCAGAGATGAAGAGACTCTGAGACGCTGTGACTCTGAGACGCAGAGACTCTGAGACGCAGAGACACTGAGACGCAGAGACACTGAGACGCAGAGACTCTGAGACGCAGAGACTCTGAGACGCAGAGACTCTGAGACGCAGAGACTCTGAGACGCAGGGAAACTGAGACGCTGAGACGCAGAGACTCTGAGACGCAGAGACTCTGAGACGCAGAGACGCAAAGACTCTGAGACGCAGAGACTCTGAGACGCAGAGACTCTGAGACTATGAGACGCTGAGACGCTGAGACTCTGAGACGCAGAGACGCAGAGACGCTGAGACGCAGAGACTCTGAGACTCTGAGACTCTGAGACTCTGAGACTCTGAGACGCAGAGACTCTGAGACGCAGAGACGCAGAGACGCAGAGACCCTGAGACGCAGAGACTCTGAGACGCAGTGACTCTGAGACGCAGAGACTCTGCGACGCAGAGACTCTGAGACGCAGAGACTCTGAGACGCAGAGACTCTGAGACGCAGGGAAACTGAGACGCTGAGACGCAGAGACTCTGAGACGCAGAGACTCTGAGACGCAGAGACGCAAAGACTCTGAGACGCAGAGACTCTGAGACACAGAGACTCTGAGACTATGAGACGCTGAGACGCAGAGACTCTGAGACGCAGAGACGCAGAGACGCTGAGACGCAGAGACTCTGAGACTCTGAGATTCTGAGACTCTGAGACGCAGAGACTCTGAGACGCAGAGACGCAGAGACGCAGAGACCCTGAGACGCAGAGACTCTGAGACGAAGTGACTCTGAGACGCAGTGACTCTGAGACGCAGAGACTCTGAGACGCAGAGACGCAGAGTCTCTGAGACGCAGAGACGCAGAGACTCTGAGACGCAGAGACGCAGAGACTCTGAGACGCAGAGACGCTGAGACGCAGAGACTCTGAGACGCAGAGACGCAGAGACTCTGAGACGCAGAGACACTGAGACGCAGAGACGCAGAGACACTGAGACGCAGAGACTCTGAGACGCAGAGACGCAGAGACTCTGGGACGCTGAGACGCAGAGAATCTGAGACGCAGAGACGGAGAGACTCTGAGACGCAGAGACACTGAGACGCAGAGACTCTGAGACGCAGAGACTCTGAGACGCAGAGACTCTGAGACGCTGAGACGCAGAGACTCTGAGACGCAGAGACGCAGAGACTCTGAGACGCAGAGAAACTGAGACACTGAGACGCAGAGACTCTGAGACGCAGAGACTCTGAGACGCTGAGACGCAGAGACTCTGAGACGCAGAGACGCAGAGACTCTGAGACGCAGAGACACTGAGACGCAGAGACTCTGAGACGCAGAGACGCAGAGACGCAGAGACTCTGAGACGCTGAGACGCAGAGACTCTGAGACGCAGAGACACTGAGACGCAGAGACGCAGAGAAACTGAGACGCAGAGACGCAGAGACGCAGAGACGCAGAGACGCAGAGACTCTGAGACGCAGAGACACTGAGACGCAGTCACTCTGAGACGCAGAGACTCTGAGACGCAGAGACGCTGAGACGCAGAGACTCTGAGACGCAGAGACGCAGCGACTCTGAGACGCAGAGACACTGAGACGCAGAGACTCTGAGACGCAGAGACGCAGAGACTCTGAGACGCAGAGACTCTGAGACGCAGAGACGCAGAGACTCTGAGACGCAGAGACTCTGAGACGCAGAGACTCTGACACGCAGAGACTCTGAGACGCAGAGACTCTGTGACGCAGAGACGCTGAGACGCAGGGAGTCTGAGACGCAGAGACGCAGAGACTCTGAGACGCAGAGACACTGAGACGTAGAGACTCTGAGACGCAGAGACGCAGAGACTCTGAGACGCAGAGACACTGAGACGCAGAGACTCTGAGACGCAGAGACTCTGAGACGCAGCGACTCTGAGACGCAGAGACGCAGAGACTCTGAGACGCAGAGACGCAGAGACTCTGAGACGCAGAGACGCAGAGACTCTGAGACGCAGAGACACTGAGACGCAGAGACTCTGAGACGCAGAGACGCAGAGACGCAGAGACTCTGAGACGCTGAGACGCAGAGACTCTGAGACGCAGAGACACTGAGACGCAGAGACGCAGAGAAACTGAGACGCAGAGACGCAGAGACGCAGAGACGCAGAGACGCAGAGACTCTGAGACGCAGAGACACTGAGACGCAGTCACTCTGAGACGCAGAGATTCTGAGACGCAGAGACGCTGAGACGCAGAGACTCTGAGACGCAGAGACGCAGCGACTCTGAGACGCAGAGACACTGAGACGCAGAGACTCTGAGACGCAGAGACGCAGAGACTCTGAGACGCAGAGACTCTGAGACGCAGAGACGCAGAGACTCTGAGACGCAGAGACTCTGAGACGCAGAGACTCTGACACGCAGAGACTCTGAGACGCAGAGACTCTGTGACGCAGAGACGCTGAGACGCAGGGAGTCTGAGACGCAGAGACGCAGAGACTCTGAGACGCAGAGACACTGAGACGTAGAGACTCTGAGACGCAGAGACGCAGAGACTCTGAGACGCAGAGACACTGAGACGCAGAGACTCTGAGACGCAGAGACTCTGAGACGCAGCGACTCTGAGACGCAGAGACGCAGAGACTCTGAGACGCAGAGACGCAGAGACTCTGAGACGCAGAGACTCTGAGACGCAGAGACTCTGAGACGCTGAGACGCTGAGACGCAGAGACTCTGAGACGCAGAGACTCTGAGACGCAGAGACTCTGAGACGCAGAGACTCTGAGACGCAGAGACTCTGAGACGCAGAGACTCTGAGACACTGAGACGCAGAGACACTGAGACGCAGAGACTCTGAGACGCAGCGACTCTGAGACGCAGCGACGCAGAGACGCAGAGACGCAGAGACTCTGAGACGCTGAGACGCAGAGACTCTGAGACGCAGAGACGCAGAGACACTGAGACGCAGAGACTCTGAGACGCAGAGACACTGAGACGCAGAGACTCTGAGACGCAGAGACGCAGAGACTCTGAGACGCTGAGACGCAGAGACTCTGAGACGCAGAGACACTGAGACGCAGAGACGCAGAGAAACTGAGACGCAGAGGCGCAGAGACGCAGAGACGCAGAGACGCAGAGACTTTGAGACGCAGAGACGCAGAGACGCAGAGACTCTGAGACGCAGAGACTCTGAGACGCAGAGACTCTGAGACTCTGAGACGCTGAGACGCTGAGACGCAGAGACGCAGAGACTCTGAGACGCAGAGACACTGAGACGCAGAGACACTGAGACGCAGAGACGCAGAGACTCTGAGACGCAGAGACACTGAGACGCAGAGACACTGAGACGCAGAGACGCAGTGACTCTGAGACGCAGAGACTCTGAGACGCAGAGACACTGAGACGCAGCGACTCTGAGATGCAGAGACGCTGAGACGCAGAGACGCTGAGACACAGAGACTCTGAGACGCAGAGACTCTGAGACGCTGAGACGCTGAGACGCAGAGACGCAGAGACGCAGAGACACTGAGACGCAGAGACTCTGAGACGCAGAGACTCTGAGATGCAGAGACTCTGAGACGCAGAGACTCTGAGACGCAGAGACGCAGAGACTCGGAGACGGAGAGACTCTGAGACGCAGAGACTCTGAGACGCAGAGACGCAGAGACTCTGAGACGCAGAGACACTGAGACGCTGAGACGCAGAGACTCTGAGACGCAGAGACGCAGAGACGCAGAGACTCTGAGACGCAGAGACACTGAGACGCTGAGACGCAGAGACTCTGAGACGCAGAGACTCTGAGACGCAGAGACTCTGTGACGCAGAGACGCAGAGACTCTGAGACGCAGAGACACTGAGACGCTGAGACGCTGAGACGCAGAGACTCTGAGACGCAGAGACGCAGAGACTCTGAGACGCAGAGACACCGAGACGCAGAGACTCTGAGACGCAGAGACGCAGAGACACTGAGACGCAGAGACTCTGAGACGCAGAGACTCTGAGACGCAGAGACTCTGAGACGCAGAGACTCTGAGACGCAGAGACTCTGAGACGCAGAGACGCAGAGACTCTGAGACGCAGAGACGCTGAGACGCTGAGACGCTGAGACGCAGAGACTCTGAGACGCAGAGACGCAGAGACTCTGAGACGCAGAGACACTGAGACGCTGAGACGCAGAGACACCGAGACGCAGAGACACCGAGACGCAGAGACTCTGAGACGCAGAGACGCAGAGACTCTGAGACGCAGAGACTCTGAGACGCAGAGACTCTGAGACGCAGAGACTCTGAGACGCAGAGACGCAGAGAGTCTGAGACGCAGAGACACTGAGACGCTGAGACGCAGAGACACCGAGACGCAGAGACACCAAGACGCAGAGACTCTGAGACGCAGAGACTCTGAGACGCAGAGACTCTGAGACGCAGAGACTCTGAGACGCAGAGACTCTGAGACGCTGAGACGCAGAGACTCTGAGACGCAGAGACACTGAGACGCAGAGACGCAGAGACTCTGAGACGCAGAGACACTGAGACGCTGAGACGCTGAGACGCAGAGACTCTGAGACGCTGAGACGCAGAGACTCTGAGACTCAGAGACACTGAGACGCAGAGACGCAGAGACTCTGAGACGCAGAGACACTGAGACGCTGAGACGCTGAGACGCAGAGACTCTGAGACGCAGAGACGCTGAGACGCAGAGACGCTGAGACACAGAGACTCTGAGACGCAGAGACTCTGAGAAGCTGAGACGCTGTGACGCAGAGACTCTGAGACGCAGAGACACTGAGACGCAGAGACTCTGAGACGCAGAGACACTGAGACGCAGAGACACTGAGACGCAGAGACTCTGAGACGCAGATACGCAGAGACGCAGAGACGCAGAGACTCAGAGACGCAGAGACACTGAGACGCAGAGACTCTGAGACGCAGAGACTCTGAGACGCAGAGACTCTGAGACGCAGAGACACTGAGACGCAGAGACACTGAGACGCAGAGACACTGAGACGCAGAGACTCTGAGACGCAGAGACGCAGAGACGCAGAGACTCTGAGACGCAGAGACTCTGAGACGCAGAGACACTGAGACGCAGAGACACTGAGACGCAGAGACTCTGAGACGCAGAGACTCTGAGACGCAGAGACACTGAGACGCAGAGACACTGAGACGCAGAGACACTGAGACGCAGAGACTCTGAGACGCAGAGACGCAGAGACGCAGAGACGCAGAGACGCAGAGACACTGAGACGCAGAGACGCAGAGACGCAGAGACACTGAGACGCAGAGACTCTGAGACGCAGAGACGCAGAGACTCTGAGACACAGAGACACTGAGACGCAGAGACACTGAGACGCAGAGACACTGAGACGCAGAGACTCTGAGACGCAGAGACTCTGAGACGCAGAGACACTGAGACGCAGAGACACTGAGACGCAGAGACTCTGAGACGCAGAGACTCTGAGACGCAGAGACGCAGAGACGCAGAGACTCTGAGACGCAGAGACTCTGAGACGCAGAGACTCTGAGACGCAGAGACTCTGAGACGCAGAGACTCTGAGACGCAGAGACACTGAGACGCAGAGACACTGAGACGCAGAGACACTGAGACGCAGAGACTCTGAGACTCAGAGACGCAGAGACGCAGAGACTCTGAGACGCAGAGACACTGAGACGCAGAGACACTGAGACGCAGAGACTCTGAGACGCAGAGACTCTGAGACGCAGAGACTCTGAGACTCTGAGACGCTGAGACACTGAGACGCAGAGACTCTGAGACGCAGAGACGCTGAGACTCTGAGACGCAGAGACGCAGAGACTCTGAAACTCTGAGACGCAGAGACTCTGAGACGCAGAGACGCAGAGACGCAGAGCCGCAGAGACTCTGAGACGCAGAGACTCTGTGACGCAGAGACTCTGAGACGCTGAGACGTAGAGACTCTGAGACGCAGAGACACTGAGACGCAGAGACTCTGTGACGCAGAGACTCTGAGACGCAGAGACACTGAGACGCAGAGACTCTGAGACGCAGAGACTCTGAGACGCTGAGACGTAGAGACACTGAGAAGCAGAGACTCTGAGTCGCAGAGACTCTGAGACGCAGAGACTCTGAGACGCTGAGACGCTGAGACGCAGGGACGCAGAGACTCTGAGACGCAGAGACACTGAGACGCAGAGACTCTGAGACGCAGAGACACTGAGACGCAGAGACGCAGAGACTCTGAGACGCAGAGACACTGAGACGCAGAGACTCTGAGACGCAGAGACGCAGAGACTCTGGGACGCTGAGACGCAGAGACTCTGAGACGCAGAGACGGAGAGACTCTGAGACGCAGAGACACTTAGACGCAGAGACTCTGAGACGCAGAGACGCAGAGACTCTGAGACGCTGAGACGCAGAGACTCTGAGACGCAGAGACGCAGAGACTCTGAGACGCAGAGAAACTGAGACACTGAGACGCAGAGACTCTGAGACGCAGAGACTCTGAGACGCTGAGACGCAGAGACTCTGAGACGCAGAGACGCAGAGACTCTGAGACGCAGAGACACTGAGACGCAGAGACTCTGAGACGCAGAGACGCAGAGACTCTGAGACGCTGAGACGCAGAGACTCTGAGACGCAGAGACGCAGAGACACTGAGATGCAGAAACGCAGAGAAACTGAGACGCAGAGACGCAGAGACGCAGAGACTTTGAGACGCAGAGACGCAGAGACTCTGAGACGCAGAGACACTGAGACGCAGACACTCTGAGACGCAGAGACTCTGAGACGCAGAGACGCTGAGACGCAGAGACTCTGAGACGCAGAGACGCAGAGACTCTGAGACGCAGAGACACTGAGACGCAGAGACTCTGAGACGCAGAGACGCAGAGACTCTGAGACGCAGAGACACTGAGACGCAGAGACTCTGAGACGCAGAGACTCTGAGACGCAGAGACGCAGAGACACTGAGACGCAGAGACTCTGAGACGCAGAGACGCAGAGACACTGAGACGCAGAGACACTGAGACGCAGAGACTCTGAGACGCAGAGACGCAGAGACTCTGAGACGCAGAGACACTGAGACGCAGAGACTCTGAGACGCAGAGACGCAGAGACTCTGAGACGCAGACACACTGAGACGCAGAGACTCTGAGACGCAGAGACGCAGAGACACTGAGAAGCAGAGACTCTGAGACGCAGAGACGCAGAGACTCTGAGACGCAGAGACACTGAGACTCTGAGACGCAGAGACTCTGAGACGCAGAGACGCAGAGACTCTGAGACGCAGAGACGCTGAGACTCTGAGACGCAGAGACTCTGAGACGCAGAGACGCAGAGACGCTGAGACGCAGAGACGCTGAGACACAGAGACTCTGAGACGCAGAGACACTGAGACGCAGAGACTCTGAGACGCAGAGACTCTAAGACGCTGAGACGCTGAGACGCAGAGACACTGAGACGCACAGACTCAGAGACGCAGAGACTCTGAGACGCTGAGACGCTGAGACGCAGAGACGCTGAGACGCAGAGACGCAGAGACTCTGAGACGCTGAGACGCAGAGACGCAGAGACTCTGAGACGCAGAGACGCAGAGACGCAGAGACTCTGAGACGGTGAGACGCAGAGACGCAGAGATTCTGAGACGCAGAGACACTGAGACGCAGAGACTCTGAGACGCAGAGACTCTGAGACGCAGAGACTCTGAGACGCAGAGACACTGAGACGCAGAGACGCTGAGACGCAGAGACTCTGAGACGCAGAGACGCTGAGACGCAGAGACTCTGAGACGCAGAGACTCTGAGAAGCAGAGACTCTGAGACGCAGAGACGAAGAGACGCAGAGACGCTGAGACGCAGAGACTCTGAGACGCAGAGACTCTGAGACGCAGAGACGCTGAGACGCAGAGACGCTGAGACGCAGAGACTCTGAGACGCAGAGACACTGAGACGCAGAGACTCTGAGACGCAGAGACGCTGAGACGCAGAGACGCTGAGACGCAGAGACGCTGAGACGCAGAGACTCTGAGACGCAGAGACACTGAGACGCAGAGACTCTGAGACGCTGAGACGCTGAGACGCTGAGACGCTGAGACGCAGAGACGCTGAGACGCAGAGACACTGAGACGCAGAGACTCTGAGACGCAGAGACGCTGAGACGCTGAGACGCAGAGACTCTGAGACGCAGAGACGCTGAGACGCAGAGACTCTGAGACGCAGAGACGCTGAGACGCAGAGACGCTGAGACGCAGAGACGCTGAGACGCAGAGACGCAGGGACTCTGAGACGCAGAGACGCTGAGACGCTGAGACGCAGAGACTCTGAGACGCAGAGACGCTGAGACGCAGAGATTCTGAGACGCAGAGACGCTGAGACGCAGAGACGCTGAGACGCAGAGACTCTGAGACGCAGAGACACTGAGACGCAGAGACTCTGAGACGCAGAGACACTGAGACGCAGAGACGCTGAGACGCAGAGACGCAGAGACTCTGAGACGCAGAGACACTGAGACGCAGAGACACTGAGACGCAGAGACTCTGAGACGCTGAGACGCTGAGACGCTGAGACGCAGAGACGCAGAGACTCTGAGACGCAGAGACACTGAGACGCAGAGACACTGAGACGCAGAGACTCTGAGACGCAGAGACTCTGAGACGCAGAGACACTGAGACGCAGAGACTCTGAGACGCAGAGACGCTGAGACGCTGAGACGCAGAGACTCTGAGACGCAGAGACGCTGAGACGCAGAGACTCTGAGACGCAGAGACGCTGAGACGCAGAGACGCTGAGACGCAGAGACGCTGAGACGCAGAGACTCTGAGACGCAGAGACACTGAGACGCAGAGACGCTGAGACGCAGAGACGCAGAGACTCTGAGACGCAGAGACACTGAGACGCAGAGACACTGAGACGCAGAGACTCTGAGACGCAGAGACTCTGAGACGCAGAGACACTGAGACGCAGAGACTCTGAGACGCAGAGACGCTGAGACGCTGAGACGCAGAGACTCTGAGACGCAGAGACGCTGAGACGCACAGACTCTGAGACGCAGAGACGCTGAGACGCAGAGACGCTGAGACACAGAGACGCTGAGACGCAGAGACGCTGAGACGCAGAGACTCTGAGACGCAGAGACACTGAGACGCAGAGACGCTGAGACGCAGAGACGCAGAGACTCTGAGACGCAGAGACGCAGAGACTCTGAGACGCAGAGACACTGAGACGCAGAGACGCTGAGACGCAGAGACGCAGAGACTCTGAGACGCAGAGACACTGAGACGCAGAGACACTGAGACGCAGAGACTCTGAGACGCAGAGACACTGAGACGCAGAGACTCTGAGACGCAGAGACTCTGAGACGCAGAGACACTGAGACGCAGAGACTCTGAGACGCAGAGACTCTGAGAAGCAGAGACACTGAGACGCAGAGACTCTGAGACGCAGAGACTCTGAGACGCAGAGACACTGAGACGCAGAGACTCTGAGACGCAGAGACACTGAGACGCAGAGACACTGAGACGCAGAGACTCTGAGACGCAGAGACTCTGAGACGCAGAGACACTGAGACGCAGAGACTCTGAGACGCAGAGACACTGAGACGCAGGGACTCTGAGACGCAGAGACACTGAGACGCAGAGACTGTGAGACGCAGAGACTGTGAGACGCAGAGACTCTGAGACGCAGAGACTCTGAGACGCAGAGACTCTGAGACGCAGAGAGACTGAGACTCTGAGACGCAGAGACACTGAGACGCAGAGACTCTGAGACGCAGAGACTCTGAGACGCAGAGACACTGAGACGCAGAGACTCTGAGACGCAGAGACTCTGAGACGCAGAGAGACTGAGACGCTGAGACGCAGAGACACTGAGACGCAGAGACTCTGAGACGCAGAGACTCTGAGACGCAGAGACACTGAGACGCAGAGACTCTGAGACGCAGAGACTCTGAGACGCAGAGACACTGAGACGCAGAGACTCTGAGACGCAGAGACACTGAGACACTGAGACGCAGAGACACTGAGACGCAGAGACTCTGAGACGCAGAGAAACTGAGACGCAGAGACTCTGAGACGCAGAGACACTGAGACGCAGAGACTCTGAGACGCAGAGACTCTGAGGCGCAGAGACTCTGAGACGCAGACACTCTGAGACGCAGAGACACTGAGACGCAGAGACTCTGAGACGCAGAGACACTGAGACGCAGAGACACTGAGACGCAGAGACTCTGAGACGCAGAGACACTGAGACGCAGGGACTCTGAGACGCAGAGACACTGAGACGCAGGGACTCTGAGACGCAGAGACACTGAGACGCAGAGACTCTGAGACGCAGAGACTCTGAGACGCAGAGACTCTGAGACGCAGAGACTCTGAGACGCAGAGAGACTGAGAAGCAGAGACACTGAGACGCAGAGACTCTGAGACGCAGAGTCTCTGAGACGCAGAGACACTGAGACGCAGAGACTCTGTGACGCAGAGACTCTGAGACGCAGAGACACTGAGACGCAGAGACTCTGAGACGCAGAGACACTGAGGCGCAGAGACACTGAGACGCAGAGACTCTGAGACGCAGAGACACTGAGACGCAGAGACTCTGAGACGCAGAGACACTGAGACGCAGCGACTCTGAGACGCAGAGACACTGAGACGCAGAGACTGTGAGACGCAGAGACTCTGAGACGTAGAGACTCTGAGACGCAGAGACTCTGAGACGCAGAGACTCTGAGACGCAGAGACTCTGAGACGCAGAGAGACTGAGACTCAGAGACTCTGAGACGCAGAGACTCTGAGACGCAGAGTGACTGAGACGCTGAGACGCAGAGACACTGAGACGCAGGGACTGTGAGACGCAGAGACTCTGAGACGCAGAGACTCTGAGACGCAGAGACACTGAGACGCAGAGACTCTAAGACGCAGAGACTCTGAGACACAGAGAGACTGAGACGCTGAGACGCTGAGACGCAGAGACGCAGAGACACTGAGACGCAGAGACTGTGAGACGCAGAGACTCTGAGACTCAGAGACTCTGAGACGCAGAGACTCTGAGACGCAGAGTGACTGAGACGCTGAGACGCAGAGACACTGAGACGCAGGGACTGTGAGACGCAGAGACTCTGAGACGCAGAGACTCTGAGACGCAGAGACACTGAGACGCAGAGACTCTAAGACGCAGAGACTCTGAGACACAGAGAGACTGAGACGCTGAGACGCTGAGACGCAGAGACGCAGAGACACTGAGACGCAGAGACTCTGAGACGCAGAGACACTGAGACGCAAAGACTCTGAGACGCTGAGACGCAGAGAGACTGAGACGCTGAGACGCAGAGACACTGAGACGCAGAGACACCGAGACGCAGAGACACCGAGACACAGAGACTCTGAGACGCAGAGACGCAGAGACTCTGAGACGCAGAGACTCTGAGACGCAGAGACGCAGAGACTCTGAGACGCAGAGACACTGAGACGCTGAGACGCAGAGACACCGAGACACAGAGACTCTGAGACGCAGAGACGCAGAGACTCTGAGACGCAGAGACTCTGAGACGCAGAGACTCTGAGACGCAGAGACTCTGAGACGCAGAGACGCAGAGACTCTGAGACGCAGAGACTCTGAGACGCTGAGACGCAGAGACTCTGAGACGCAGAGACACTGAGACGCAGAGACGCAGAGACTCTGAGACGCAGAGGCACTGAGACGCTGAGACGCTGAGACGCAGAGACTCTGAGACGCAGAGACGCTGAGACGCAGAGACGCTGAGACACAGAGACTCTGAGACGCAGAGACTCTGAGAAGCTGAGACGCTGTGACGCAGAGACTCTGAGACGCAGAGACACTGAGACGCAGAGACTCTGAGACGCTGTGACGCTGAGACGCAGAGACGCTGAGACACAGAGACTCTGAGACGCAGAGACACTGAGACGCAGAGACTCTGAGACGCAGAGACTCTGAGACGCTGAGACGCTGAGACGCAGAGACACTGAGACGCAGAGACTCTGAGACGCAGAGACTCTGAGACGCTGAGACGCTGAGACGCAGAGACACTGAGACGCTGAGACGCTGAGACGCAGAGACTCTGAGACGCTGAGACGCTGAGACGCAGAGACTCTGAGACGCAGAGACACTGAGACGCAGAGACGCTGAGACGCAGAGACTCTGAGACGCAGAGACTCTGAGAAGCAGAGACTCTGAGACGCAGAGACGCAGAGACACAGAGACACTGAGACGCTGAGACGCAGAGACTCTGAGACGCAGAGACTCTGAGACGCAGAGACGCTGAGACGCAGAGACGCTGAGACGCAGAGACACTGAGACGCAGAGACTCTGAGAAGCAGAGACTCTGAGACGCAGAGACGCAGAGACACAGAGACACTGAGACGCTGAGACGCAGAGACGCTGAGACGCAGAGACTCTGAGACGCAGAGACGCTGAGACGCAGAGACGCTGAGACGCAGAGACACTGAGACGCAGAGACTCTGAGACGCAGAGACGCTGAGACGCAGAGACTCTGAGACGCAGAGACACTGAGACGCAGAGACTCTGAAACGCAGAGACGCTGAGACGCAGAGACGCTGAGACGCAGAGACGCTGAGACGCAGAGACACTGAGACGCAGAGACTCTGAGACGCAGAGACGCTGAGACGCAGAGACGCTGAGACGCAGAGACTCTGAGACGCAGAGACACTGAGACGCAGAGACTCTGAGACGCAGAGACTCTGAGACGCTGAGACGCTGAGACGCTGAGACGCAGAGACGCTGAGACGCAGAGACACTGAGACGCAGAGACTCTGAGACGCAGAGACGCTGAGACGCTGAGACGCAGAGACTCTGAGACGCAGAGACGCTGAGACGCAGAGACTCTGAGACGCAGAGACGCTGAGACGCAGAGACGCTGAGACGCAGAGACGCAGAGACTCTGAGACGCAGAGACGCTGAGACGCTGAGACGCAGAGACTCTGAGACGCAGAGACGCTGAGACGCAGAGACTCTGAGACGCAGAGACGCTGAGACGCAGAGACTCTGAGACGCAGAGACGCTGAGACGCAGAGACGCTGAGACGCAGAGACGCAGAGACTCTGAGACGCAGAGACACTGAGACGCAGAGACACTGAGACGCAGAGACTCTGAGACGCTGAGACGCTGAGACGCTGAGACGCAGAGACGCAGAGACGCAGAGACTCTGAGACGCAGAGACTCTGAGACGCAGAGACACTGAGACGCAGAGACTCTGAGACGCAGAGACTCTGAGACGCAGAGACACTGAGACGCAGGGACTCTGAGACGCAGAGACGCTGAGACGCTGAGACGCAGAGACTCTGAGACGCAGAGACGCTGAGACGCAGAGACTCTGAGACGCAGAGACGCTGAGACGCAGAGACGCTGAGACGCAGAGACGCTGAGACGCAGAGACGCTGAGACGCAGAGACTCTGAGACGCAGAGACACTGAGACGCAGAGACGCAGAGACGCAGAGACTCTGAGACGCAGAGACACTGAGACGCAGAGACACTGAGACGCAGAGACTCTGAGACGCAGAGACACTGAGACGCAGAGACTCTGAGACGCAGAGACTCTGAGACGCAGAGACTCTGAGACGCAGAGACACTGAGACGCAGAGACTCTGACACGCAGAGACTCTGAGACGCAGAGACACTGAGACGCAGAGACTCTGAGACGCAGAGACTCTGAGACGCAGAGACTCTGAGACGCAGAGACGCTGAGACGCAGAGACGCTGAGACGCAGAGACGCTGAGACGCAGAGACGCTGAGACGCAGAGACGCTGAGACGCAGAGACGCTGAGACGCAGAGACGCTGAGACGCAGAGACGCAGAGACTCTGAGACGCAGAGACACTGAGACGCAGAGACACTGAGACGCAGAGACGCTGAGACGCAGAGACGCAGAGACTCTGAGACGCAGAGACACTGAGACGCAGAGACACTGAGACGCAGAGACTCTGAGACGCAGAGACACTGAGACGCAGAGACTCTGAGACGCAGAGACTCTGAGACGCAGAGACACTGAGACGCAGAGACTCTGAGACGCAGAGACTCTGAGAAGCAGAGACACTGAGACGCAGAGACTCTGAGACGCAGAGACTCTGAGACGCAGAGACACTGAGACGCAGAGACTCTGAGACGCAGAGACACTGAGACGCAGAGACACAGAGACGCAGAGACTCTGAGACGCAGAGACTCTGAGACGCAGAGACACTGAGACGCAGAGACTCTGAGACGCAGAGACACTGAGACGCAGGGACTCTGAGACGCAGAGACACTGAGACGCAGAGACTGTGAGACGCAGAGACTGTGAGACGCAGAGACTCTGAGACGCAGAGACTCTGAGACGCAGAGACTCTGAGACGCAGAGAGACTGAGACGCTGAGACGCAGAGACACTGAGACGCAGAGACTCTGAGACGCAGAGACTCTGAGACGCTGAAACACTGAGACGCAGAGACTCTGAGACGCAGAGACTCTGAGACGCAGAGTGACTGAGACGCTGAGACGCAGAGACACTGAGACGCAGAGACTCTGAGACGCAGAGACTCTGAGACGCAGAGTCACTGAGACGCAGAGACTCTGAGACGCAGAGACTCTGAGACGCAGAGACACTGAGACGCAGAGACTCTGAGACGCAGAGACACTGAGACACTGAGACGCAGAGACACTGACACGCAGAGACTCTGAGACGCAGAGACACTGAGACGCAGAGACTCTGAGACGCAGAGACACTAAGACGCAGAGACTCTGAGACGCAGAGACTCTGAGGCGCAGAGACTCTGAGACGCAGAGACTCTGAGACGCAGAGACACTGAGACGCAGAGACTCTGAGACGCAGAGACACTGAGACGCAGAGACACTGAGACGCAGAGACTCTGAGACGCAGAGACACTGAGACGCAGAGACTCTGAGACGCAGAGACACTGAGACGCAGGGACTCTGAGACGCAGAGACACTGAGACGCAGAGACTCTGAGACGCAGAGACTCTGAGACGCAGAGACTCTGAGACGCAGAGACTCTGAGACGCAGAGAGACTGAGACGCTGAGACGCAGAGACACTGAGACGCAGAGACTCTGAGACGCAGAGTCTCTGAGACGCAGAGACACTGAGACGCAGAGACTCTGAGACACAGAGACACTGAGACGCAGAGACTCTGAGACGCAGAGAATCTGAGACGCAGAGACACTGAGACGCAGAGACTCTGAGACGCAGAGACACTGAGGCGCAGAGACACTGAGACGCAGAGACTCTGAGACGCAGAGACACTGAGACGCAGAGACTCTGAGACGCAGAGACACTGAGACGCAGGGACTCTGAGACGCAGAGACACTGAGACGCAGAGACTGTGAGACGCAGAGACTCTGAGACGTAGAGACTCTGAGACGCAGAGACTCTGAGACGCAGAGACTCTGAGACGCAGAGACTCTGAGACGCAGAGAGACTGAGACGCTGAGACGCAGAGACACTGAGACGCAGAGACTGTGAGACGCAGAGACTCTGAGACTCAGAGACTCTGAGACGCAGAGACTCTGAGACGCAGAGTGACTGAGACGCTGAGACGCAGAGACACTGAGACGCAGGGACTGTGAGACGCAGAGACTCTGAGACGCAGAGACTCTGAGACGCAGAGACACTGAGACGCAGAGACTCTAAGACGCAGAGTCTCTGAGACGCAGAGAGACTGAGACGCTGAGACGCTGAGACGCAGAGACGCAGAGACACTGAGACGCAGAGACTCTGAGACGCAGAGACAATGAGACGCAAAGACTCTGAGACGCTGAGACGCTGAGACGCAGAGAGACTGAGACGCTGAGACGCAGAGACACTGAGACGCAGAGACGCAGAGACTCTGAGACGCAGAGACACTGAGACGCAGAGACTCTGAGACGCAGAGACTCTGAGACGCAGAGACACTGAGACGCAGAGACTCTGAGACGCAGAGACTCTGAGACGCAGAGACTCTGAGACGCTGAGACACTGAGACGCAGAGACTCTGAGACGCAGATACACTGAGACGCAGAGACTCTGAGACGCAGGGACTCTGAGACGCTGAGACGCAGAGACTCTGAGACGCAGAGACACTGAGACGCAGAGACTCTGAGACGCAGAGACACTGAGACGCAGAGACTCTGAGACGCAGAGACACTGAGACGCAGAGACTCTGAGACGCAGAGACACTGAGACGCAGAGACTCTGAGACGCAGAGTCTCTGAGACGCAGAGGCACTGAGACGCAGAGACTCTGAGACGCAGAGACTCTGAGACGCTGAGACGCAGAGACTCTGAGACGCAGAGACACTGAGACGCAGAGACACTGAGACGCAGATACTCTGAGACGCAGAGACTCTGAGACGCTGAGACGCAGAGACTCTGAGACGCAGAGACACTGAGACGCAGAGACACTGAGACGCAGAGACTCTGAGACGCAGAGACACTGAGACGCAGAGACTCTGAGTCGCAGAGACTCTGAGACGCAGAGACTCTGAGACGCAGAGACACTGAGGCGCAGAGAATCTGAGACGCAGAGATTCTGAGACGCAGAGACACTGAGACGCA
The DNA here is from genome assembly GCF_965287045.1 of Carcharhinus amblyrhynchos. NCBI lineage: Eukaryota > Metazoa > Chordata > Chondrichthyes > Carcharhiniformes > Carcharhinidae > Carcharhinus > Carcharhinus amblyrhynchos. The sequence continues at coordinate 264,776 of NW_027649954.1, read as the reverse complement.
GAGACTCTGAGACGCAGAGACTCTGAGACGCAGAGACTCTGAGACGAAGAGACTCTGAGACGCAGAGACTCTGAGACGCAGAGACTCTGAGACGCAGAGACTCTGAGACGCAGACACTCTGAGACGCAGAGACTCTGAGACGCAGAGACACTGAGACACTGAGACGCAGAGACTCTGAGACGCAGAGACTCTGAGACGCAGAGACGCTGAGACGCAGAGACTCTGAGACGTAGAGACACTGAGACGCAGAGACACTGAGACGCAGAGACTCTGAGTCGCAGAGACTCTGAGACGCAGAGACTCTGAGACGCAGAGACTCTGAGACGCTGAGACGCAGAGACTCTGAGACGCTGAGACGCAGAGACTCTGAGACGCAGAGACTCTGAGACGCAGAGACTCTGAGACTCTGAGACGCAGAGACTCTTAGACGCAGAGACTCTGAGACGCAGAGACTCTGAGACGCAGAGACTCTGAGACTCTGAGACGCAGAGACTCTGAGACGCAGAGACACTGAGACGCAGAGACTCTGAGACGCAGAGACTCTGAGACGCAGAGACTCTGAGACGCAGAGACACTGAGACGCAGAGACTCTGAGACGCAGAGACTCTGAGACTCTGGGACGCAGAGACTCTGAGACGCAGAGACTCTGAGACGCAGAGACTCTGAGACGCAGAGACTCTGAGACGCAGAGACTCTGAGACGCAGAGACTCTGAGACGCAGAGACACTGAGACGCAGAGACTCTGAGACGCAGAGACTCTGAGACGCAGAGACTCTGAGACGCAGAGACTCTGAGACGCAGAGACACTGAGACGCAGAGACTCTGAGACGCAGAGACTCTGAGACGCAGAGACTCTGAGACGCAGAGACTCTGAGACGCAGAGACTCTGAGACGCTGAGACGCAGAGACGCTGAGACGCAGAGACGCTGAGACGCAGAGACTCTGAGATGCAGAGACACTGAGACCCAGAGACTCTGAGACGCAGAGACACTGAGACGCAGAGACTCTGAGACGCAGAGACTCTGCGACGCAGAGACTCTGAGACTCAGAGACTCTGAGACGCTGAGATGCTGAGACGCAGAGACTCTGAGGCGCAGAGACTCTGAGACGCAGAGACTCTGAGACGCAGAGACTCTGAGACGCAGAGACTCTGAGACACTGAGACGCAGAGACACTGAGACGCAGAGACTCAGAGACGCAGAGACACTGAGACGCAGAGACTCTGAGACGCAGAGACACTGAGACGCAGAGACTCTGAGACGCAGAGACTCTTAGACGCAGTGACTCTGAGACGCAGAGACTCTGAGACGCAGAGACTCTGAGATGCAGAGACGCTGAGACGCAGAGATGCAGAGACTCTGAGACGCAGAGACTCTGAGACGCAGAGACACTGAGACGCAGAGACACTGAGACGCAGAGATGCAGAGACTCTGAGACTCAGAGACTCTGAGACGCAGAGACACTGAAACGCAGAGACACTGAGACGCAGAGACTCTGAGACGCAGAGACTCTGAGACGCAGAGACTCTGAGACGCTGAGACGCAGAGACTCTGAGACGCAGTAACTCTGAGACGCAGAGACACTGATACGCAGAGACTCTGAGACGCAGAGACTCTGAGACGCAGAGACGCTGAGACGCAGAGACGCTGAGACGCAGAGACGCTGAGACGCAGAGACGCTGAGACGCAGAGACGCTGAGACGCAGAGACGCTGAGACGCAGAGACGCAGAGACTCTGAGACGCAGAGACACTGAGACGCAGAGACACTGAGACGCAGAGACGCTGAGACGCAGAGACGCAGAGACTCTGAGACGCAGAGACACTGAGACGCAGAGACACTGAGACGCAGAGACTCTGAGACGCAGAGACACTGAGACGCAGAGACTCTGAGACGCAGAGACTCTGAGAAGCAGAGACACTGAGACGCAGAGACTCTGAGACGCAGAGACTCTGAGACGCAGAGACACTGAGACGCAGAGACTCTGAGACGCAGAGACACTGAGACGCAGAGACACAGAGACGCAGAGACTCTGAGACGCAGAGACTCTGAGACGCAGAGACACTGAGACGCAGAGACTCTGAGACGCAGAGACACTGAGACGCAGGGACTCTGAGACGCAGAGACACTGAGACGCAGAGACTGTGAGACGCAGAGACTGTCAGACGCAGAGACTCTGAGACGCAGAGACTCTGAGACGCAGAGACTCTGAGACGCAGAGAGACTGAGACGCTGAGACGCAGAGACACTGAGACGCAGAGACTCTGAGACGCAGAGACTCTGAGACGCAGAGACTCTGAGACGCAGAGACACTGAGACGCAGAGACTCTGAGACGCAGAGACGCAGAGACTCTGAGACGCAGAGACACTGAGACGCAGAGACTCTGAGACGCAGAGACGCAGAGACTCTGAGACGCAGAGACACTGAGAAGCAGAGACTCTGAGAAGCAGAGACTCTGAGACGCAGAGACACTGAGACGCAGAGACTCTGAGACGCAGAGACACTGAGACGCAGAGACTCTGAGACGCAGAGACACTGAGACGCAGAGACTCTGAGACGCAGAGACACTGAGACGCAGAGACTCTGAGACGCAGAGACTCTGAGACGCAGAGACACTGAGACGCAGAGACACTGAGACGCAGAGACTCTGAGACGCAGAGACACTGAGACGCAGAGACTCTGAGACGCAGAGACTCTGAGACGCAGAGACACTGAGACGCTGAGACGCAGAGACTCTGAGACGCAGAGACTCTGAGACGCAGAGACGCAGCGACTCTGAGAAGCAGAGACTCTGAGACACAGAGACTCTGAGACGCTGAGACGCAGAGACGCAGAGACACTGGGACGCAGAGACTCTGAGACGCAGAGACACTGAGACGCAGAGACTCTGAGACGCAGAGACACTGAGACGCAGAGACTCTGAGACGCAGAGACACTGAGACGCAGAGACTCTGAGACGCAGAGACACTGAGACGCAGAGACTCTGAGACGCAGAGACTCTGAGACGCAGAGACTCTGAGACGCAGAGACACTGAGACGCAGAGATGCAGAGACTCTGAGACGCTGTGACTCTGAGACGCAGAGACTCTGAGACGCAGAGACACTGAGACGCAGAGACACTGAGACGCAGAGACTCTGAGACGCAGAGACTCTGAGACGCCGAGACTCTGAGACGCAGAGACACTGAGACGCAGAGACACTGAGACGCAGAGACACTGAGACGCAGAGACTCTGAGACGCAGAGACTCTGAGACGCAGAGACTCTGAGACGCAGAGACTCTGAGACTCTGAGACGCTGAGACACTGAGACGCAGAGACTCTGAGACGCAGAGACGCTGAGACTCTGAGACGCAGAGACGCAGAGACTCTGTAACTCTGAGACGCAGAGACACTGAGACGCAGAGACTCTGAGACGCAGAGACACTGAGACGCAGAGACACTGAGACGCAGAGACTCTGAGACGCAGAGACTCTGAGACGCTGAGACGCAGAGACTCTGAGACGCAGAGACACTGAGACGCTGAGACGCAGAGACACTGAGACGCAGAGACTCTGAGACGCAGAGACTCTGAGACGCTGAGACGCAGAGACACTGAGACGCAGAGACTCTGAGACGCTGAGACGCAGAGACTCTGAGACGCAGAGACACTGAGACGCTGAGACGCAGAGACACTGAGACGCAGAGACTCTGAGACGCAGAGACTCTGAGACGCTGAGACGCAGAGACACTGAGACGCAGAGACTCTGAGACGCGGAGACTCTGAGACGCAGAGACTCTGAGACGCAGAGACTCTGAGACGCGGAGACTCTGAGACGCAGAGACTCTGAGACGCAGAGACTCTGAGACGCTGTGACTCTGAGACGCAGAGACTCTGAGACGCTGAGACGCAGAGACTCTGAGACGCAGAGACTCTGAGACGCAGAGACTCTGAGACGCAGAGACACTGAGACGCAGAGACTCTGAGACGCAGAGACACTGAGACGCAGAGACTCTGAGACGCAGAGACTCTGAGACGCAGAGACTCTGAGACGCAGAGATGAAGAGACTCTGAGACGCTGTGACTCTGAGACGCAGAGACTCTGAGACGCAGAGACACTGAGACGCAGAGACACTGAGACGCAGAGACTCTGAGACGCAGAGACTCTGAGACGCAGAGACTCTGAGACGCAGAGACTCTGAGACGCAGGGAAACTGAGACGCTGAGACGCAGAGACTCTGAGACGCAGAGACTCTGAGACGCAGAGACGCAAAGACTCTGAGACGCAGAGACTCTGAGACGCAGAGACTCTGAGACTATGAGACGCTGAGACGCTGAGACTCTGAGACGCAGAGACGCAGAGACGCTGAGACGCAGAGACTCTGAGACTCTGAGACTCTGAGACTCTGAGACTCTGAGACGCAGAGACTCTGAGACGCAGAGACGCAGAGACGCAGAGACCCTGAGACGCAGAGACTCTGAGACGCAGTGACTCTGAGACGCAGAGACTCTGCGACGCAGAGACTCTGAGACGCAGAGACTCTGAGACGCAGAGACTCTGAGACGCAGGGAAACTGAGACGCTGAGACGCAGAGACTCTGAGACGCAGAGACTCTGAGACGCAGAGACGCAAAGACTCTGAGACGCAGAGACTCTGAGACACAGAGACTCTGAGACTATGAGACGCTGAGACGCAGAGACTCTGAGACGCAGAGACGCAGAGACGCTGAGACGCAGAGACTCTGAGACTCTGAGATTCTGAGACTCTGAGACGCAGAGACTCTGAGACGCAGAGACGCAGAGACGCAGAGACCCTGAGACGCAGAGACTCTGAGACGAAGTGACTCTGAGACGCAGTGACTCTGAGACGCAGAGACTCTGAGACGCAGAGACGCAGAGTCTCTGAGACGCAGAGACGCAGAGACTCTGAGACGCAGAGACGCAGAGACTCTGAGACGCAGAGACGCTGAGACGCAGAGACTCTGAGACGCAGAGACGCAGAGACTCTGAGACGCAGAGACACTGAGACGCAGAGACGCAGAGACACTGAGACGCAGAGACTCTGAGACGCAGAGACGCAGAGACTCTGGGACGCTGAGACGCAGAGAATCTGAGACGCAGAGACGGAGAGACTCTGAGACGCAGAGACACTGAGACGCAGAGACTCTGAGACGCAGAGACTCTGAGACGCAGAGACTCTGAGACGCTGAGACGCAGAGACTCTGAGACGCAGAGACGCAGAGACTCTGAGACGCAGAGAAACTGAGACACTGAGACGCAGAGACTCTGAGACGCAGAGACTCTGAGACGCTGAGACGCAGAGACTCTGAGACGCAGAGACGCAGAGACTCTGAGACGCAGAGACACTGAGACGCAGAGACTCTGAGACGCAGAGACGCAGAGACGCAGAGACTCTGAGACGCTGAGACGCAGAGACTCTGAGACGCAGAGACACTGAGACGCAGAGACGCAGAGAAACTGAGACGCAGAGACGCAGAGACGCAGAGACGCAGAGACGCAGAGACTCTGAGACGCAGAGACACTGAGACGCAGTCACTCTGAGACGCAGAGACTCTGAGACGCAGAGACGCTGAGACGCAGAGACTCTGAGACGCAGAGACGCAGCGACTCTGAGACGCAGAGACACTGAGACGCAGAGACTCTGAGACGCAGAGACGCAGAGACTCTGAGACGCAGAGACTCTGAGACGCAGAGACGCAGAGACTCTGAGACGCAGAGACTCTGAGACGCAGAGACTCTGACACGCAGAGACTCTGAGACGCAGAGACTCTGTGACGCAGAGACGCTGAGACGCAGGGAGTCTGAGACGCAGAGACGCAGAGACTCTGAGACGCAGAGACACTGAGACGTAGAGACTCTGAGACGCAGAGACGCAGAGACTCTGAGACGCAGAGACACTGAGACGCAGAGACTCTGAGACGCAGAGACTCTGAGACGCAGCGACTCTGAGACGCAGAGACGCAGAGACTCTGAGACGCAGAGACGCAGAGACTCTGAGACGCAGAGACGCAGAGACTCTGAGACGCAGAGACACTGAGACGCAGAGACTCTGAGACGCAGAGACGCAGAGACGCAGAGACTCTGAGACGCTGAGACGCAGAGACTCTGAGACGCAGAGACACTGAGACGCAGAGACGCAGAGAAACTGAGACGCAGAGACGCAGAGACGCAGAGACGCAGAGACGCAGAGACTCTGAGACGCAGAGACACTGAGACGCAGTCACTCTGAGACGCAGAGATTCTGAGACGCAGAGACGCTGAGACGCAGAGACTCTGAGACGCAGAGACGCAGCGACTCTGAGACGCAGAGACACTGAGACGCAGAGACTCTGAGACGCAGAGACGCAGAGACTCTGAGACGCAGAGACTCTGAGACGCAGAGACGCAGAGACTCTGAGACGCAGAGACTCTGAGACGCAGAGACTCTGACACGCAGAGACTCTGAGACGCAGAGACTCTGTGACGCAGAGACGCTGAGACGCAGGGAGTCTGAGACGCAGAGACGCAGAGACTCTGAGACGCAGAGACACTGAGACGTAGAGACTCTGAGACGCAGAGACGCAGAGACTCTGAGACGCAGAGACACTGAGACGCAGAGACTCTGAGACGCAGAGACTCTGAGACGCAGCGACTCTGAGACGCAGAGACGCAGAGACTCTGAGACGCAGAGACGCAGAGACTCTGAGACGCAGAGACTCTGAGACGCAGAGACTCTGAGACGCTGAGACGCTGAGACGCAGAGACTCTGAGACGCAGAGACTCTGAGACGCAGAGACTCTGAGACGCAGAGACTCTGAGACGCAGAGACTCTGAGACGCAGAGACTCTGAGACACTGAGACGCAGAGACACTGAGACGCAGAGACTCTGAGACGCAGCGACTCTGAGACGCAGCGACGCAGAGACGCAGAGACGCAGAGACTCTGAGACGCTGAGACGCAGAGACTCTGAGACGCAGAGACGCAGAGACACTGAGACGCAGAGACTCTGAGACGCAGAGACACTGAGACGCAGAGACTCTGAGACGCAGAGACGCAGAGACTCTGAGACGCTGAGACGCAGAGACTCTGAGACGCAGAGACACTGAGACGCAGAGACGCAGAGAAACTGAGACGCAGAGGCGCAGAGACGCAGAGACGCAGAGACGCAGAGACTTTGAGACGCAGAGACGCAGAGACGCAGAGACTCTGAGACGCAGAGACTCTGAGACGCAGAGACTCTGAGACTCTGAGACGCTGAGACGCTGAGACGCAGAGACGCAGAGACTCTGAGACGCAGAGACACTGAGACGCAGAGACACTGAGACGCAGAGACGCAGAGACTCTGAGACGCAGAGACACTGAGACGCAGAGACACTGAGACGCAGAGACGCAGTGACTCTGAGACGCAGAGACTCTGAGACGCAGAGACACTGAGACGCAGCGACTCTGAGATGCAGAGACGCTGAGACGCAGAGACGCTGAGACACAGAGACTCTGAGACGCAGAGACTCTGAGACGCTGAGACGCTGAGACGCAGAGACGCAGAGACGCAGAGACACTGAGACGCAGAGACTCTGAGACGCAGAGACTCTGAGATGCAGAGACTCTGAGACGCAGAGACTCTGAGACGCAGAGACGCAGAGACTCGGAGACGGAGAGACTCTGAGACGCAGAGACTCTGAGACGCAGAGACGCAGAGACTCTGAGACGCAGAGACACTGAGACGCTGAGACGCAGAGACTCTGAGACGCAGAGACGCAGAGACGCAGAGACTCTGAGACGCAGAGACACTGAGACGCTGAGACGCAGAGACTCTGAGACGCAGAGACTCTGAGACGCAGAGACTCTGTGACGCAGAGACGCAGAGACTCTGAGACGCAGAGACACTGAGACGCTGAGACGCTGAGACGCAGAGACTCTGAGACGCAGAGACGCAGAGACTCTGAGACGCAGAGACACCGAGACGCAGAGACTCTGAGACGCAGAGACGCAGAGACACTGAGACGCAGAGACTCTGAGACGCAGAGACTCTGAGACGCAGAGACTCTGAGACGCAGAGACTCTGAGACGCAGAGACTCTGAGACGCAGAGACGCAGAGACTCTGAGACGCAGAGACGCTGAGACGCTGAGACGCTGAGACGCAGAGACTCTGAGACGCAGAGACGCAGAGACTCTGAGACGCAGAGACACTGAGACGCTGAGACGCAGAGACACCGAGACGCAGAGACACCGAGACGCAGAGACTCTGAGACGCAGAGACGCAGAGACTCTGAGACGCAGAGACTCTGAGACGCAGAGACTCTGAGACGCAGAGACTCTGAGACGCAGAGACGCAGAGAGTCTGAGACGCAGAGACACTGAGACGCTGAGACGCAGAGACACCGAGACGCAGAGACACCAAGACGCAGAGACTCTGAGACGCAGAGACTCTGAGACGCAGAGACTCTGAGACGCAGAGACTCTGAGACGCAGAGACTCTGAGACGCTGAGACGCAGAGACTCTGAGACGCAGAGACACTGAGACGCAGAGACGCAGAGACTCTGAGACGCAGAGACACTGAGACGCTGAGACGCTGAGACGCAGAGACTCTGAGACGCTGAGACGCAGAGACTCTGAGACTCAGAGACACTGAGACGCAGAGACGCAGAGACTCTGAGACGCAGAGACACTGAGACGCTGAGACGCTGAGACGCAGAGACTCTGAGACGCAGAGACGCTGAGACGCAGAGACGCTGAGACACAGAGACTCTGAGACGCAGAGACTCTGAGAAGCTGAGACGCTGTGACGCAGAGACTCTGAGACGCAGAGACACTGAGACGCAGAGACTCTGAGACGCAGAGACACTGAGACGCAGAGACACTGAGACGCAGAGACTCTGAGACGCAGATACGCAGAGACGCAGAGACGCAGAGACTCAGAGACGCAGAGACACTGAGACGCAGAGACTCTGAGACGCAGAGACTCTGAGACGCAGAGACTCTGAGACGCAGAGACACTGAGACGCAGAGACACTGAGACGCAGAGACACTGAGACGCAGAGACTCTGAGACGCAGAGACGCAGAGACGCAGAGACTCTGAGACGCAGAGACTCTGAGACGCAGAGACACTGAGACGCAGAGACACTGAGACGCAGAGACTCTGAGACGCAGAGACTCTGAGACGCAGAGACACTGAGACGCAGAGACACTGAGACGCAGAGACACTGAGACGCAGAGACTCTGAGACGCAGAGACGCAGAGACGCAGAGACGCAGAGACGCAGAGACACTGAGACGCAGAGACGCAGAGACGCAGAGACACTGAGACGCAGAGACTCTGAGACGCAGAGACGCAGAGACTCTGAGACACAGAGACACTGAGACGCAGAGACACTGAGACGCAGAGACACTGAGACGCAGAGACTCTGAGACGCAGAGACTCTGAGACGCAGAGACACTGAGACGCAGAGACACTGAGACGCAGAGACTCTGAGACGCAGAGACTCTGAGACGCAGAGACGCAGAGACGCAGAGACTCTGAGACGCAGAGACTCTGAGACGCAGAGACTCTGAGACGCAGAGACTCTGAGACGCAGAGACTCTGAGACGCAGAGACACTGAGACGCAGAGACACTGAGACGCAGAGACACTGAGACGCAGAGACTCTGAGACTCAGAGACGCAGAGACGCAGAGACTCTGAGACGCAGAGACACTGAGACGCAGAGACACTGAGACGCAGAGACTCTGAGACGCAGAGACTCTGAGACGCAGAGACTCTGAGACTCTGAGACGCTGAGACACTGAGACGCAGAGACTCTGAGACGCAGAGACGCTGAGACTCTGAGACGCAGAGACGCAGAGACTCTGAAACTCTGAGACGCAGAGACTCTGAGACGCAGAGACGCAGAGACGCAGAGCCGCAGAGACTCTGAGACGCAGAGACTCTGTGACGCAGAGACTCTGAGACGCTGAGACGTAGAGACTCTGAGACGCAGAGACACTGAGACGCAGAGACTCTGTGACGCAGAGACTCTGAGACGCAGAGACACTGAGACGCAGAGACTCTGAGACGCAGAGACTCTGAGACGCTGAGACGTAGAGACACTGAGAAGCAGAGACTCTGAGTCGCAGAGACTCTGAGACGCAGAGACTCTGAGACGCTGAGACGCTGAGACGCAGGGACGCAGAGACTCTGAGACGCAGAGACACTGAGACGCAGAGACTCTGAGACGCAGAGACACTGAGACGCAGAGACGCAGAGACTCTGAGACGCAGAGACACTGAGACGCAGAGACTCTGAGACGCAGAGACGCAGAGACTCTGGGACGCTGAGACGCAGAGACTCTGAGACGCAGAGACGGAGAGACTCTGAGACGCAGAGACACTTAGACGCAGAGACTCTGAGACGCAGAGACGCAGAGACTCTGAGACGCTGAGACGCAGAGACTCTGAGACGCAGAGACGCAGAGACTCTGAGACGCAGAGAAACTGAGACACTGAGACGCAGAGACTCTGAGACGCAGAGACTCTGAGACGCTGAGACGCAGAGACTCTGAGACGCAGAGACGCAGAGACTCTGAGACGCAGAGACACTGAGACGCAGAGACTCTGAGACGCAGAGACGCAGAGACTCTGAGACGCTGAGACGCAGAGACTCTGAGACGCAGAGACGCAGAGACACTGAGATGCAGAAACGCAGAGAAACTGAGACGCAGAGACGCAGAGACGCAGAGACTTTGAGACGCAGAGACGCAGAGACTCTGAGACGCAGAGACACTGAGACGCAGACACTCTGAGACGCAGAGACTCTGAGACGCAGAGACGCTGAGACGCAGAGACTCTGAGACGCAGAGACGCAGAGACTCTGAGACGCAGAGACACTGAGACGCAGAGACTCTGAGACGCAGAGACGCAGAGACTCTGAGACGCAGAGACACTGAGACGCAGAGACTCTGAGACGCAGAGACTCTGAGACGCAGAGACGCAGAGACACTGAGACGCAGAGACTCTGAGACGCAGAGACGCAGAGACACTGAGACGCAGAGACACTGAGACGCAGAGACTCTGAGACGCAGAGACGCAGAGACTCTGAGACGCAGAGACACTGAGACGCAGAGACTCTGAGACGCAGAGACGCAGAGACTCTGAGACGCAGACACACTGAGACGCAGAGACTCTGAGACGCAGAGACGCAGAGACACTGAGAAGCAGAGACTCTGAGACGCAGAGACGCAGAGACTCTGAGACGCAGAGACACTGAGACTCTGAGACGCAGAGACTCTGAGACGCAGAGACGCAGAGACTCTGAGACGCAGAGACGCTGAGACTCTGAGACGCAGAGACTCTGAGACGCAGAGACGCAGAGACGCTGAGACGCAGAGACGCTGAGACACAGAGACTCTGAGACGCAGAGACACTGAGACGCAGAGACTCTGAGACGCAGAGACTCTAAGACGCTGAGACGCTGAGACGCAGAGACACTGAGACGCACAGACTCAGAGACGCAGAGACTCTGAGACGCTGAGACGCTGAGACGCAGAGACGCTGAGACGCAGAGACGCAGAGACTCTGAGACGCTGAGACGCAGAGACGCAGAGACTCTGAGACGCAGAGACGCAGAGACGCAGAGACTCTGAGACGGTGAGACGCAGAGACGCAGAGATTCTGAGACGCAGAGACACTGAGACGCAGAGACTCTGAGACGCAGAGACTCTGAGACGCAGAGACTCTGAGACGCAGAGACACTGAGACGCAGAGACGCTGAGACGCAGAGACTCTGAGACGCAGAGACGCTGAGACGCAGAGACTCTGAGACGCAGAGACTCTGAGAAGCAGAGACTCTGAGACGCAGAGACGAAGAGACGCAGAGACGCTGAGACGCAGAGACTCTGAGACGCAGAGACTCTGAGACGCAGAGACGCTGAGACGCAGAGACGCTGAGACGCAGAGACTCTGAGACGCAGAGACACTGAGACGCAGAGACTCTGAGACGCAGAGACGCTGAGACGCAGAGACGCTGAGACGCAGAGACGCTGAGACGCAGAGACTCTGAGACGCAGAGACACTGAGACGCAGAGACTCTGAGACGCTGAGACGCTGAGACGCTGAGACGCTGAGACGCAGAGACGCTGAGACGCAGAGACACTGAGACGCAGAGACTCTGAGACGCAGAGACGCTGAGACGCTGAGACGCAGAGACTCTGAGACGCAGAGACGCTGAGACGCAGAGACTCTGAGACGCAGAGACGCTGAGACGCAGAGACGCTGAGACGCAGAGACGCTGAGACGCAGAGACGCAGGGACTCTGAGACGCAGAGACGCTGAGACGCTGAGACGCAGAGACTCTGAGACGCAGAGACGCTGAGACGCAGAGATTCTGAGACGCAGAGACGCTGAGACGCAGAGACGCTGAGACGCAGAGACTCTGAGACGCAGAGACACTGAGACGCAGAGACTCTGAGACGCAGAGACACTGAGACGCAGAGACGCTGAGACGCAGAGACGCAGAGACTCTGAGACGCAGAGACACTGAGACGCAGAGACACTGAGACGCAGAGACTCTGAGACGCTGAGACGCTGAGACGCTGAGACGCAGAGACGCAGAGACTCTGAGACGCAGAGACACTGAGACGCAGAGACACTGAGACGCAGAGACTCTGAGACGCAGAGACTCTGAGACGCAGAGACACTGAGACGCAGAGACTCTGAGACGCAGAGACGCTGAGACGCTGAGACGCAGAGACTCTGAGACGCAGAGACGCTGAGACGCAGAGACTCTGAGACGCAGAGACGCTGAGACGCAGAGACGCTGAGACGCAGAGACGCTGAGACGCAGAGACTCTGAGACGCAGAGACACTGAGACGCAGAGACGCTGAGACGCAGAGACGCAGAGACTCTGAGACGCAGAGACACTGAGACGCAGAGACACTGAGACGCAGAGACTCTGAGACGCAGAGACTCTGAGACGCAGAGACACTGAGACGCAGAGACTCTGAGACGCAGAGACGCTGAGACGCTGAGACGCAGAGACTCTGAGACGCAGAGACGCTGAGACGCACAGACTCTGAGACGCAGAGACGCTGAGACGCAGAGACGCTGAGACACAGAGACGCTGAGACGCAGAGACGCTGAGACGCAGAGACTCTGAGACGCAGAGACACTGAGACGCAGAGACGCTGAGACGCAGAGACGCAGAGACTCTGAGACGCAGAGGCGCAGAGACTCTGAGACGCAGAGACACTGAGACGCAGAGACGCTGAGACGCAGAGACGCAGAGACTCTGAGACGCAGAGACACTGAGACGCAGAGACACTGAGACGCAGAGACTCTGAGACGCAGAGACACTGAGACGCAGAGACTCTGAGACGCAGAGACTCTGAGACGCAGAGACACTGAGACGCAGAGACTCTGAGACGCAGAGACTCTGAGAAGCAGAGACACTGAGACGCAGAGACTCTGAGACGCAGAGACTCTGAGACGCAGAGACACTGAGACGCAGAGACTCTGAGACGCAGAGACACTGAGACGCAGAGACACTGAGACGCAGAGACTCTGAGACGCAGAGACTCTGAGACGCAGAGACACTGAGACGCAGAGACTCTGAGACGCAGAGACACTGAGACGCAGGGACTCTGAGACGCAGAGACACTGAGACGCAGAGACTGTGAGACGCAGAGACTGTGAGACGCAGAGACTCTGAGACGCAGAGACTCTGAGACGCAGAGACTCTGAGACGCAGAGAGACTGAGACTCTGAGACGCAGAGACACTGAGACGCAGAGACTCTGAGACGCAGAGACTCTGAGACGCAGAGACACTGAGACGCAGAGACTCTGAGACGCAGAGACTCTGAGACGCAGAGAGACTGAGACGCTGAGACGCAGAGACACTGAGACGCAGAGACTCTGAGACGCAGAGACTCTGAGACGCAGAGACACTGAGACGCAGAGACTCTGAGACGCAGAGACTCTGAGACGCAGAGACACTGAGACGCAGAGACTCTGAGACGCAGAGACACTGAGACACTGAGACGCAGAGACACTGAGACGCAGAGACTCTGAGACGCAGAGAAACTGAGACGCAGAGACTCTGAGACGCAGAGACACTGAGACGCAGAGACTCTGAGACGCAGAGACTCTGAGGCGCAGAGACTCTGAGACGCAGACACTCTGAGACGCAGAGACACTGAGACGCAGAGACTCTGAGACGCAGAGACACTGAGACGCAGAGACACTGAGACGCAGAGACTCTGAGACGCAGAGACACTGAGACGCAGGGACTCTGAGACGCAGAGACACTGAGACGCAGGGACTCTGAGACGCAGAGACACTGAGACGCAGAGACTCTGAGACGCAGAGACTCTGAGACGCAGAGACTCTGAGACGCAGAGACTCTGAGACGCAGAGAGACTGAGAAGCAGAGACACTGAGACGCAGAGACTCTGAGACGCAGAGTCTCTGAGACGCAGAGACACTGAGACGCAGAGACTCTGTGACGCAGAGACTCTGAGACGCAGAGACACTGAGACGCAGAGACTCTGAGACGCAGAGACACTGAGGCGCAGAGACACTGAGACGCAGAGACTCTGAGACGCAGAGACACTGAGACGCAGAGACTCTGAGACGCAGAGACACTGAGACGCAGCGACTCTGAGACGCAGAGACACTGAGACGCAGAGACTGTGAGACGCAGAGACTCTGAGACGTAGAGACTCTGAGACGCAGAGACTCTGAGACGCAGAGACTCTGAGACGCAGAGACTCTGAGACGCAGAGAGACTGAGACTCAGAGACTCTGAGACGCAGAGACTCTGAGACGCAGAGTGACTGAGACGCTGAGACGCAGAGACACTGAGACGCAGGGACTGTGAGACGCAGAGACTCTGAGACGCAGAGACTCTGAGACGCAGAGACACTGAGACGCAGAGACTCTAAGACGCAGAGACTCTGAGACACAGAGAGACTGAGACGCTGAGACGCTGAGACGCAGAGACGCAGAGACACTGAGACGCAGAGACTGTGAGACGCAGAGACTCTGAGACTCAGAGACTCTGAGACGCAGAGACTCTGAGACGCAGAGTGACTGAGACGCTGAGACGCAGAGACACTGAGACGCAGGGACTGTGAGACGCAGAGACTCTGAGACGCAGAGACTCTGAGACGCAGAGACACTGAGACGCAGAGACTCTAAGACGCAGAGACTCTGAGACACAGAGAGACTGAGACGCTGAGACGCTGAGACGCAGAGACGCAGAGACACTGAGACGCAGAGACTCTGAGACGCAGAGACACTGAGACGCAAAGACTCTGAGACGCTGAGACGCAGAGAGACTGAGACGCTGAGACGCAGAGACACTGAGACGCAGAGACACCGAGACGCAGAGACACCGAGACACAGAGACTCTGAGACGCAGAGACGCAGAGACTCTGAGACGCAGAGACTCTGAGACGCAGAGACGCAGAGACTCTGAGACGCAGAGACACTGAGACGCTGAGACGCAGAGACACCGAGACACAGAGACTCTGAGACGCAGAGACGCAGAGACTCTGAGACGCAGAGACTCTGAGACGCAGAGACTCTGAGACGCAGAGACTCTGAGACGCAGAGACGCAGAGACTCTGAGACGCAGAGACTCTGAGACGCTGAGACGCAGAGACTCTGAGACGCAGAGACACTGAGACGCAGAGACGCAGAGACTCTGAGACGCAGAGGCACTGAGACGCTGAGACGCTGAGACGCAGAGACTCTGAGACGCAGAGACGCTGAGACGCAGAGACGCTGAGACACAGAGACTCTGAGACGCAGAGACTCTGAGAAGCTGAGACGCTGTGACGCAGAGACTCTGAGACGCAGAGACACTGAGACGCAGAGACTCTGAGACGCTGTGACGCTGAGACGCAGAGACGCTGAGACACAGAGACTCTGAGACGCAGAGACACTGAGACGCAGAGACTCTGAGACGCAGAGACTCTGAGACGCTGAGACGCTGAGACGCAGAGACACTGAGACGCAGAGACTCTGAGACGCAGAGACTCTGAGACGCTGAGACGCTGAGACGCAGAGACACTGAGACGCTGAGACGCTGAGACGCAGAGACTCTGAGACGCTGAGACGCTGAGACGCAGAGACTCTGAGACGCAGAGACACTGAGACGCAGAGACGCTGAGACGCAGAGACTCTGAGACGCAGAGACTCTGAGAAGCAGAGACTCTGAGACGCAGAGACGCAGAGACACAGAGACACTGAGACGCTGAGACGCAGAGACTCTGAGACGCAGAGACTCTGAGACGCAGAGACGCTGAGACGCAGAGACGCTGAGACGCAGAGACACTGAGACGCAGAGACTCTGAGAAGCAGAGACTCTGAGACGCAGAGACGCAGAGACACAGAGACACTGAGACGCTGAGACGCAGAGACGCTGAGACGCAGAGACTCTGAGACGCAGAGACGCTGAGACGCAGAGACGCTGAGACGCAGAGACACTGAGACGCAGAGACTCTGAGACGCAGAGACGCTGAGACGCAGAGACTCTGAGACGCAGAGACACTGAGACGCAGAGACTCTGAAACGCAGAGACGCTGAGACGCAGAGACGCTGAGACGCAGAGACGCTGAGACGCAGAGACACTGAGACGCAGAGACTCTGAGACGCAGAGACGCTGAGACGCAGAGACGCTGAGACGCAGAGACTCTGAGACGCAGAGACACTGAGACGCAGAGACTCTGAGACGCAGAGACTCTGAGACGCTGAGACGCTGAGACGCTGAGACGCAGAGACGCTGAGACGCAGAGACACTGAGACGCAGAGACTCTGAGACGCAGAGACGCTGAGACGCTGAGACGCAGAGACTCTGAGACGCAGAGACGCTGAGACGCAGAGACTCTGAGACGCAGAGACGCTGAGACGCAGAGACGCTGAGACGCAGAGACGCAGAGACTCTGAGACGCAGAGACGCTGAGACGCTGAGACGCAGAGACTCTGAGACGCAGAGACGCTGAGACGCAGAGACTCTGAGACGCAGAGACGCTGAGACGCAGAGACTCTGAGACGCAGAGACGCTGAGACGCAGAGACGCTGAGACGCAGAGACGCAGAGACTCTGAGACGCAGAGACACTGAGACGCAGAGACACTGAGACGCAGAGACTCTGAGACGCTGAGACGCTGAGACGCTGAGACGCAGAGACGCAGAGACGCAGAGACTCTGAGACGCAGAGACTCTGAGACGCAGAGACACTGAGACGCAGAGACTCTGAGACGCAGAGACTCTGAGACGCAGAGACACTGAGACGCAGGGACTCTGAGACGCAGAGACGCTGAGACGCTGAGACGCAGAGACTCTGAGACGCAGAGACGCTGAGACGCAGAGACTCTGAGACGCAGAGACGCTGAGACGCAGAGACGCTGAGACGCAGAGACGCTGAGACGCAGAGACGCTGAGACGCAGAGACTCTGAGACGCAGAGACACTGAGACGCAGAGACGCAGAGACGCAGAGACTCTGAGACGCAGAGACACTGAGACGCAGAGACACTGAGACGCAGAGACTCTGAGACGCAGAGACACTGAGACGCAGAGACTCTGAGACGCAGAGACTCTGAGACGCAGAGACTCTGAGACGCAGAGACACTGAGACGCAGAGACTCTGACACGCAGAGACTCTGAGACGCAGAGACACTGAGACGCAGAGACTCTGAGACGCAGAGACTCTGAGACGCAGAGACTCTGAGACGCAGAGACGCTGAGACGCAGAGACGCTGAGACGCAGAGACGCTGAGACGCAGAGACGCTGAGACGCAGAGACGCTGAGACGCAGAGACGCTGAGACGCAGAGACGCTGAGACGCAGAGACGCAGAGACTCTGAGACGCAGAGACACTGAGACGCAGAGACACTGAGACGCAGAGACGCTGAGACGCAGAGACGCAGAGACTCTGAGACGCAGAGACACTGAGACGCAGAGACACTGAGACGCAGAGACTCTGAGACGCAGAGACACTGAGACGCAGAGACTCTGAGACGCAGAGACTCTGAGACGCAGAGACACTGAGACGCAGAGACTCTGAGACGCAGAGACTCTGAGAAGCAGAGACACTGAGACGCAGAGACTCTGAGACGCAGAGACTCTGAGACGCAGAGACACTGAGACGCAGAGACTCTGAGACGCAGAGACACTGAGACGCAGAGACACAGAGACGCAGAGACTCTGAGACGCAGAGACTCTGAGACGCAGAGACACTGAGACGCAGAGACTCTGAGACGCAGAGACACTGAGACGCAGGGACTCTGAGACGCAGAGACACTGAGACGCAGAGACTGTGAGACGCAGAGACTGTGAGACGCAGAGACTCTGAGACGCAGAGACTCTGAGACGCAGAGACTCTGAGACGCAGAGAGACTGAGACGCTGAGACGCAGAGACACTGAGACGCAGAGACTCTGAGACGCAGAGACTCTGAGACGCTGAAACACTGAGACGCAGAGACTCTGAGACGCAGAGACTCTGAGACGCAGAGTGACTGAGACGCTGAGACGCAGAGACACTGAGACGCAGAGACTCTGAGACGCAGAGACTCTGAGACGCAGAGTCACTGAGACGCAGAGACTCTGAGACGCAGAGACTCTGAGACGCAGAGACACTGAGACGCAGAGACTCTGAGACGCAGAGACACTGAGACACTGAGACGCAGAGACACTGACACGCAGAGACTCTGAGACGCAGAGACACTGAGACGCAGAGACTCTGAGACGCAGAGACACTAAGACGCAGAGACTCTGAGACGCAGAGACTCTGAGGCGCAGAGACTCTGAGACGCAGAGACTCTGAGACGCAGAGACACTGAGACGCAGAGACTCTGAGACGCAGAGACACTGAGACGCAGAGACACTGAGACGCAGAGACTCTGAGACGCAGAGACACTGAGACGCAGAGACTCTGAGACGCAGAGACACTGAGACGCAGGGACTCTGAGACGCAGAGACACTGAGACGCAGAGACTCTGAGACGCAGAGACTCTGAGACGCAGAGACTCTGAGACGCAGAGACTCTGAGACGCAGAGAGACTGAGACGCTGAGACGCAGAGACACTGAGACGCAGAGACTCTGAGACGCAGAGTCTCTGAGACGCAGAGACACTGAGACGCAGAGACTCTGAGACACAGAGACACTGAGACGCAGAGACTCTGAGACGCAGAGAATCTGAGACGCAGAGACACTGAGACGCAGAGACTCTGAGACGCAGAGACACTGAGGCGCAGAGACACTGAGACGCAGAGACTCTGAGACGCAGAGACACTGAGACGCAGAGACTCTGAGACGCAGAGACACTGAGACGCAGGGACTCTGAGACGCAGAGACACTGAGACGCAGAGACTGTGAGACGCAGAGACTCTGAGACGTAGAGACTCTGAGACGCAGAGACTCTGAGACGCAGAGACTCTGAGACGCAGAGACTCTGAGACGCAGAGAGACTGAGACGCTGAGACGCAGAGACACTGAGACGCAGAGACTGTGAGACGCAGAGACTCTGAGACTCAGAGACTCTGAGACGCAGAGACTCTGAGACGCAGAGTGACTGAGACGCTGAGACGCAGAGACACTGAGACGCAGGGACTGTGAGACGCAGAGACTCTGAGACGCAGAGACTCTGAGACGCAGAGACACTGAGACGCAGAGACTCTAAGACGCAGAGTCTCTGAGACGCAGAGAGACTGAGACGCTGAGACGCTGAGACGCAGAGACGCAGAGACACTGAGACGCAGAGACTCTGAGACGCAGAGACAATGAGACGCAAAGACTCTGAGACGCTGAGACGCTGAGACGCAGAGAGACTGAGACGCTGAGACGCAGAGACACTGAGACGCAGAGACGCAGAGACTCTGAGACGCAGAGACACTGAGACGCAGAGACTCTGAGACGCAGAGACTCTGAGACGCAGAGACACTGAGACGCAGAGACTCTGAGACGCAGAGACTCTGAGACGCAGAGACTCTGAGACGCTGAGACACTGAGACGCAGAGACTCTGAGACGCAGATACACTGAGACGCAGAGACTCTGAGACGCAGGGACTCTGAGACGCTGAGACGCAGAGACTCTGAGACGCAGAGACACTGAGACGCAGAGACTCTGAGACGCAGAGACACTGAGACGCAGAGACTCTGAGACGCAGAGACACTGAGACGCAGAGACTCTGAGACGCAGAGACACTGAGACGCAGAGACTCTGAGACGCAGAGTCTCTGAGACGCAGAGGCACTGAGACGCAGAGACTCTGAGACGCAGAGACTCTGAGACGCTGAGACGCAGAGACTCTGAGACGCAGAGACACTGAGACGCAGAGACACTGAGACGCAGATACTCTGAGACGCAGAGACTCTGAGACGCTGAGACGCAGAGACTCTGAGACGCAGAGACACTGAGACGCAGAGACACTGAGACGCAGAGACTCTGAGACGCAGAGACACTGAGACGCAGAGACTCTGAGTCGCAGAGACTCTGAGACGCAGAGACTCTGAGACGCAGAGACACTGAGGCGCAGAGAATCTGAGACGCAGAGATTCTGAGACGCAGAGACACTGAGACGCAGAGACTCTGAGACGCAGAGACTCTGAGACGCAGAGACTCTGAGACGAAGAGACTCTGAGACGCAGAGACTCTGAGACGCAGAGACTCTGAGACGCAGAGACTCTGAGACGCAGACACTCTGAGACGCAGAGACTCTGAGACGCAGAGACACTGAGACACTGAGACGCAGAGACTCTGAGACGCAGAGACTCTGAGACGCAGAGACGCTGAGACGCAGAGACTCTGAGACGTAGAGACACTGAGACGCAGAGACACTGAGACGCAGAGACTCTGAGTCGCAGAGACTCTGAGACGCAGAGACTCTGAGACGCAGAGACTCTGAGACGCTGAGACGCAGAGACTCTGAGACGCTGAGACGCAGAGACTCTGAGACGCAGAGACTCTGAGACGCAGAGACTCTGAGACTCTGAGACGCAGAGACTCTTAGACGCAGAGACTCTGAGACGCAGAGACTCTGAGACGCAGAGACTCTGAGACTCTGAGACGCAGAGACTCTGAGACGCAGAGACACTGAGACGCAGAGACTCTGAGACGCAGAGACTCTGAGACGCAGAGACTCTGAGACGCAGAGACACTGAGACGCAGAGACTCTGAGACGCAGAGACTCTGAGACTCTGGGACGCAGAGACTCTGAGACGCAGAGACTCTGAGACGCAGAGACTCTGAGACGCAGAGACTCTGAGACGCAGAGACTCTGAGACGCAGAGACTCTGAGACGCAGAGACACTGAGACGCAGAGACTCTGAGACGCAGAGACTCTGAGACGCAGAGACTCTGAGACGCAGAGACTCTGAGACGCAGAGACACTGAGACGCAGAGACTCTGAGACGCAGAGACTCTGAGACGCAGAGACTCTGAGACGCAGAGACTCTGAGACGCAGAGACTCTGAGACGCTGAGACGCAGAGACGCTGAGACGCAGAGACGCTGAGACGCAGAGACTCTGAGATGCAGAGACACTGAGACCCAGAGACTCTGAGACGCAGAGACACTGAGACGCAGAGACTCTGAGACGCAGAGACTCTGCGACGCAGAGACTCTGAGACTCAGAGACTCTGAGACGCTGAGATGCTGAGACGCAGAGACTCTGAGGCGCAGAGACTCTGAGACGCAGAGACTCTGAGACGCAGAGACTCTGAGACGCAGAGACTCTGAGACACTGAGACGCAGAGACACTGAGACGCAGAGACTCAGAGACGCAGAGACACTGAGACGCAGAGACTCTGAGACGCAGAGACACTGAGACGCAGAGACTCTGAGACGCAGAGACTCTTAGACGCAGTGACTCTGAGACGCAGAGACTCTGAGACGCAGAGACTCTGAGATGCAGAGACGCTGAGACGCAGAGATGCAGAGACTCTGAGACGCAGAGACTCTGAGACGCAGAGACACTGAGACGCAGAGACACTGAGACGCAGAGATGCAGAGACTCTGAGACTCAGAGACTCTGAGACGCAGAGACACTGAAACGCA
The DNA here is from genome assembly GCF_965287045.1 of Carcharhinus amblyrhynchos. NCBI lineage: Eukaryota > Metazoa > Chordata > Chondrichthyes > Carcharhiniformes > Carcharhinidae > Carcharhinus > Carcharhinus amblyrhynchos. Next base: position 242,768 of record NW_027649954.1, on the reverse strand, counting down.
GAGACACTGAGACGCAGAGACTCTGAGACGCAGAGACTCTGAGACGCAGAGACTCTGAGACGCTGAGACGCAGAGACTCTGAGACGCAGTAACTCTGAGACGCAGAGACACTGATACGCAGAGACTCTGAGACGCAGAGACTCTGAGACGCAGAGACGCTGAGACGCAGAGACGCTGAGACGCAGAGACGCTGAGACGCAGAGACGCTGAGACGCAGAGACGCTGAGACGCAGAGACGCTGAGACGCAGAGACGCAGAGACTCTGAGACGCAGAGACACTGAGACGCAGAGACACTGAGACGCAGAGACGCTGAGACGCAGAGACGCAGAGACTCTGAGACGCAGAGACACTGAGACGCAGAGACACTGAGACGCAGAGACTCTGAGACGCAGAGACACTGAGACGCAGAGACTCTGAGACGCAGAGACTCTGAGAAGCAGAGACACTGAGACGCAGAGACTCTGAGACGCAGAGACTCTGAGACGCAGAGACACTGAGACGCAGAGACTCTGAGACGCAGAGACACTGAGACGCAGAGACACAGAGACGCAGAGACTCTGAGACGCAGAGACTCTGAGACGCAGAGACACTGAGACGCAGAGACTCTGAGACGCAGAGACACTGAGACGCAGGGACTCTGAGACGCAGAGACACTGAGACGCAGAGACTGTGAGACGCAGAGACTGTCAGACGCAGAGACTCTGAGACGCAGAGACTCTGAGACGCAGAGACTCTGAGACGCAGAGAGACTGAGACGCTGAGACGCAGAGACACTGAGACGCAGAGACTCTGAGACGCAGAGACTCTGAGACGCAGAAACACTGAGACGCAGAGACTCTGAGACGCAGAGACTCTGAGACGCAGAGAGACTGAGACGCTGAGACGCAGAGACACTGAGACGCAGAGACTCTGAGACGCAGAGACTCTGAGACGCAGAGTCACTGAGACGCAGAGACTCTGAGACGCAGAGACTCTGAGACGCAGAGACACTGAGACGCAGAGACTCTGAGACGCAGAGACACTGAGACACTGAGACGCAGAGACACTGACACGCAGAGACTCTGAGACGCAGAGACACTGAGACGCAGAGACTCTGAGACGCAGAGACACTGAGACGCAGAGACTCTGAGACGCAGAGACTCTGAGGCGCAGAGACTCTGAGACGCAGAGACTCTGAGACGCAGAGACACTGAGACGCAGAGACTCTGAGACGCAGAGACACTGAGACGCAGAGACACTGAGACGCAGAGACTCTGAGACGCAGAGACACTGAGACGCAGAGACTCTGAGACGCAGAGACACTGAGACGCAGGGACTCTGAGACGCAGAGACACTGAGACGCAGAGACTCTGAGACGCAGAGACTCTGAGACGCAGAGACTCTGAGACGCAGAGACTCTGAGACGCAGAGAGACTGAGACGCTGAGACGCAGAGACACTGAGACGCAGAGACTCTGAGACGCAGAGTCTCTGAGACGCAGAGACACTGAGACGCAGAGACTCTGAGACACAGAGACACTGAGACGCAGAGACTCTGAGACGCAGAGAATCTGAGACGCAGAGACACTGAGACGCAGAGACTCTGAGACGCAGAGACACTGAGGCGCAGAGACACTGAGACGCAGAGACTCTGAGACGCAGAGACACTGAGACGCAGAGACTCTGAGACGCAGAGACACTGAGACGCAGGGACTCTGAGACGCAGAGACACTGAGACGCAGAGACTGTGAGACGCAGAGACTCTGAGACGTAGAGACTCTGAGACGCAGAGACTCTGAGACGCAGAGACTCTGAGACGCAGAGACTCTGAGACGCAGAGAGACTGAGACGCTGAGACGCAGAGACACTGAGACGCAGAGACTGTGAGACGCAGAGACTCTGAGACTCAGAGACTCTGAGACGCAGAGACTCTGAGACGCAGAGTGACTGAGACGCTGAGACGCAGAGACACTGAGACGCAGGGACTGTGAGACGCAGAGACTCTGAGACGCAGAGACTCTGAGACGCAGAGACACTGAGACGCAGAGACTCTAAGACGCAGAGTCTCTGAGACGCAGAGAGACTGTGACGCTGAGACGCTGAGACGCAGAGACGCAGAGACACTGAGACGCAGAGACTCTGAGACGCAGAGACAATGAGACGCAAAGACTCTGAGACGCTGAGACGCTGAGACGCAGAGAGACTGAGACGCTGAGACGCAGAGACACTGAGACGCAGAGACGCAGAGACTCTGAGACGCAGAGACACTGAGACGCAGAGACTCTGAGACGCAGAGACTCTGAGACGCAGAGACACTGAGACGCAGAGACTCTGAGACGCAGAGACTCTGAGACGCAGAGACTCTGAGACGCTGAGACACTGAGACGCAGAGACTCTGAGACGCAGAGACTCCGAGACGCTGAGACGCAGAGACTCTGAGACGCAGATACACTGAGACGCAGAGACTCTGAGACGCAGGGACTCTGAGACGCTGAGACGCAGAGACTCTGAGACGCAGAGACACTGAGACGCAGAGACTCTGAGACGCAGAGACACTGAGACGCAGAGACGCAGAGACTCTGAGACGCAGAGACGCAGAGACTCTGAGACGCAGAGACACTGAGACGCAGAGACTCTGAGACGCAGAGACTCTGACACGCAGAGACTCTGAGACGCAGAGACTCTGTGACGCAGAGACGCTGAGACGCAGGGAGTCTGAGACGCAGAGACGCAGAGACTCTGAGACGCAGAGACACTGAGACGTAGAGACTCTGAGACGCAGAGACGCAGAGACTCTGAGACGCAGAGACACTGAGACGCAGAGACTCTGAGACGCAGAGACTCTGAGACGCAGCGACTCTGAGACGCAGAGACGCAGAGACTCTGAGACGCAGAGACGCAGAGACTCTGAGACGCAGAGACTCTGAGACGCAGAGACTCTGAGACGCTGAGACGCTGAGACGCAGAGACTCTGAGACGCAGAGACTCTGAGACGCAGAGACTCTGAGACGCAGAGACTCTGAGACGCAGAGACTCTGAGACGCAGAGACTCTGAGACACTGAGACGCAGAGACACTGAGACGCAGAGACTCTGAGACGCAGCGACTCTGAGACGCAGCGACGCAGAGACGCAGAGACGCAGAGACTCTGAGACGCTGAGACGCAGAGACTCTGAGACGCAGAGACGCAGAGACACTGAGACGCAGAGACTCTGAGACGCAGAGACACTGAGACGCAGAGACTCTGAGACGCAGAGACGCAGAGACTCTGAGACGCTGAGACGCAGAGACTCTGAGACGCAGAGACACTGAGACGCAGAGACGCAGAGAAACTGAGACGCAGAGGCGCAGAGACGCAGAGACGCAGAGACGCAGAGACTTTGAGACGCAGAGACGCAGAGACGCAGAGACTCTGAGACGCAGAGACTCTGAGACGCAGAGACTCTGAGACTCTGAGACGCTGAGACGCTGAGACGCAGAGACGCAGAGACTCTGAGACGCAGAGACACTGAGACGCAGAGACACTGAGACGCAGAGACGCAGAGACTCTGAGACGCAGAGACACTGAGACGCAGAGACACTGAGACGCAGAGACGCAGTGACTCTGAGACGCAGAGACTCTGAGACGCAGAGACACTGAGACGCAGCGACTCTGAGATGCAGAGACGCTGAGACGCAGAGACGCTGAGACACAGAGACTCTGAGACGCAGAGACTCTGAGACGCTGAGACGCTGAGACGCAGAGACGCAGAGACGCAGAGACACTGAGACGCAGAGACTCTGAGACGCAGAGACTCTGAGATGCAGAGACTCTGAGACGCAGAGACTCTGAGACGCAGAGACGCAGAGACTCGGAGACGGAGAGACTCTGAGACGCAGAGACTCTGAGACGCAGAGACGCAGAGACTCTGAGACGCAGAGACACTGAGACGCTGAGACGCAGAGACTCTGAGACGCAGAGACGCAGAGACGCAGAGACTCTGAGACGCAGAGACACTGAGACGCTGAGACGCAGAGACTCTGAGACGCAGAGACTCTGAGACGCAGAGACTCTGTGACGCAGAGACGCAGAGACTCTGAGACGCAGAGACACTGAGACGCTGAGACGCTGAGACGCAGAGACTCTGAGACGCAGAGACGCAGAGACTCTGAGACGCAGAGACACCGAGACGCAGAGACTCTGAGACGCAGAGACGCAGAGACACTGAGACGCAGAGACTCTGAGACGCAGAGACTCTGAGACGCAGAGACTCTGCGACGCAGAGACTCTGAGACGCAGAGACTCTGAGACGCAGAGACGCAGAGACTCTGAGACGCAGAGACGCTGAGACGCTGAGACGCTGAGACGCAGAGACTCTGAGACGCAGAGACGCAGAGACTCTGAGACGCAGAGACACTGAGACGCTGAGACGCAGAGACACCGAGACGCAGAGACACCGAGACGCAGAGACTCTGAGACGCAGAGACGCAGAGACTCTGAGACGCAGAGACTCTGAGACGCAGAGACTCTGAGACGCAGAGACTCTGAGACGCAGAGACGCAGAGAGTCTGAGACGCAGAGACACTGAGACGCTGAGACGCAGAGACACCGAGACGCAGAGACACCAAGACGCAGAGACTCTGAGACGCAGAGACTCTGAGACGCAGAGACTCTGAGACGCAGAGACTCTGAGACGCAGAGACTCTGAGACGCTGAGACGCAGAGACTCTGAGACGCAGAGACACTGAGACGCAGAGACGCAGAGACTCTGAGACGCAGAGACACTGAGACGCTGAGACGCTGAGACGCAGAGACTCTGAGACGCTGAGACGCAGAGACTCTGAGACTCAGAGACACTGAGACGCAGAGACGCAGAGACTCTGAGACGCAGAGACACTGAGACGCTGAGACGCTGAGACGCAGAGACTCTGAGACGCAGAGACGCTGAGACGCAGAGACGCTGAGACACAGAGACTCTGAGACGCAGAGACTCTGAGAAGCTGAGACGCTGTGACGCAGAGACTCTGAGACGCAGAGACACTGAGACGCAGAGACTCTGAGACGCAGAGACACTGAGACGCAGAGACACTGAGACGCAGAGACTCTGAGACGCAGATACGCAGAGACGCAGAGACGCAGAGACTCAGAGACGCAGAGACACTGAGACGCAGAGACTCTGAGACGCAGAGACTCTGAGACGCAGAGACTCTGAGACGCAGAGACTCTGAGACGCAGAGACACTGAGACGCAGAGACACTGAGACGCAGAGACACTGAGACGCAGAGACTCTGAGACGCAGAGACGCAGAGACGCAGAGACTCTGAGACGCAGAGACTCTGAGACGCAGAGACACTGAGACGCAGAGACACTGAGACGCAGAGACTCTGAGACGCAGAGACTCTGAGACGCAGAGACACTGAGACGCAGAGACACTGAGACGCAGAGACACTGAGACGCAGAGACTCTGAGACGCAGAGACGCAGAGACGCAGAGACGCAGAGACGCAGAGACACTGAGACGCAGAGACGCAGAGACGCAGAGACACTGAGACGCAGAGACTCTGAGACGCAGAGACGCAGAGACTCTGAGACACAGAGACACTGAGACGCAGAGACACTGAGACGCAGAGACACTGAGACGCAGAGACTCTGAGACGCAGAGACTCTGAGACGCAGAGACACTGAGACGCAGAGACACTGAGACGCAGAGACTCTGAGACGCAGAGACTCTGAGACGCAGAGACGCAGAGACGCAGAGACTCTGAGACGCAGAGACTCTGAGACGCAGAGACTCTGAGACGCAGAGACTCTGAGACGCAGAGACTCTGAGACGCAGAGACACTGAGACGCAGAGACACTGAGACGCAGAGACACTGAGACGCAGAGACTCTGAGACTCAGAGACGCAGAGACGCAGAGACTCTGAGACGCAGAGACACTGAGACGCAGAGACACTGAGACGCAGAGACTCTGAGACGCAGAGACTCTGAGACGCAGAGACTCTGAGACTCTGAGACGCTGAGACACTGAGACGCAGAGACTCTGAGACGCAGAGACGCTGAGACTCTGAGACGCAGAGACGCAGAGACTCTGAAACTCTGAGACGCAGAGACTCTGAGACGCAGAGACGCAGAGACGCAGAGCCGCAGAGACTCTGAGACGCAGAGACTCTGTGACGCAGAGACTCTGAGACGCTGAGACGTAGAGACTCTGAGACGCAGAGACACTGAGACGCAGAGACTCTGTGACGCAGAGACTCTGAGACGCAGAGACACTGAGACGCAGAGACTCTGAGACGCAGAGACTCTGAGACGCTGAGACGTAGAGACACTGAGACGCAGAGACTCTGAGTCGCAGAGACTCTGAGACGCAGAGACTCTGAGACGCTGAGACGCTGAGACGCAGGGACGCAGAGACTCTGAGACGCAGAGACACTGAGACGCAGAGACTCTGAGACGCAGAGACACTGAGACGCAGAGACGCAGAGACTCTGAGACGCAGAGACACTGAGACGCAGAGACTCTGAGACGCAGAGACGCAGAGACTCTGGGACGCTGAGACGCAGAGACTCTGAGACGCAGAGACGGAGAGACTCTGAGACGCAGAGACACTTAGACGCAGAGACTCTGAGACGCAGAGACGCAGAGACTCTGAGACGCTGAGACGCAGAGACTCTGAGACGCAGAGACGCAGAGACTCTGAGACGCAGAGAAACTGAGACACTGAGACGCAGAGACTCTGAGACGCAGAGACTCTGAGACGCTGAGACGCAGAGACTCTGAGACGCAGAGACGCAGAGACTCTGAGACGCAGAGACACTGAGACGCAGAGACTCTGAGACGCAGAGACGCAGAGACTCTGAGACGCTGAGACGCAGAGACTCTGAGACGCAGAGACGCAGAGACACTGAGATGCAGAAACGCAGAGAAACTGAGACGCAGAGACGCAGAGACGCAGAGACTTTGAGACGCAGAGACGCAGAGACTCTGAGACGCAGAGACACTGAGACGCAGACACTCTGAGACGCAGAGACTCTGAGACGCAGAGACGCTGAGACGCAGAGACTCTGAGACGCAGAGACGCAGAGACTCTGAGACGCAGAGACACTGAGACGCAGAGACTCTGAGACGCAGAGACGCAGAGACTCTGAGACGCAGAGACACTGAGACGCAGAGACTCTGAGACGCAGAGACTCTGAGACGCAGAGACGCAGAGACACTGAGACGCAGAGACTCTGAGACGCAGAGACGCAGAGACACTGAGACGCAGAGACACTGAGACGCAGAGACTCTGAGACGCAGAGACGCAGAGACTCTGAGACGCAGAGACACTGAGACGCAGAGACTCTGAGACGCAGAGACGCAGAGACTCTGAGACGCAGACACACTGAGACGCAGAGACTCTGAGACGCAGAGACGCAGAGACACTGAGAAGCAGAGACTCTGAGACGCAGAGACGCAGAGACTCTGAGACGCAGAGACACTGAGACTCTGAGACGCAGAGACTCTGAGACGCAGAGACGCAGAGACTCTGAGACGCAGAGACGCTGAGACTCTGAGACGCAGAGACTCTGAGACGCAGAGACGCAGAGACGCTGAGACGCAGAGACGCTGAGACACAGAGACTCTGAGACGCAGAGACACTGAGACGCAGAGACTCTGAGACGCAGAGACTCTAAGACGCTGAGACGCTGAGACGCAGAGACACTGAGACGCACAGACTCAGAGACGCAGAGACTCTGAGACGCTGAGACGCTGAGACGCAGAGACGCTGAGACGCAGAGACGCAGAGACTCTGAGACGCTGAGACGCAGAGACGCAGAGACTCTGAGACGCAGAGACGCAGAGACGCAGAGACTCTGAGACGGTGAGACGCAGAGACGCAGAGATTCTGAGACGCAGAGACACTGAGACGCAGAGACTCTGAGACGCAGAGACTCTGAGACGCAGAGACTCTGAGACGCAGAGACACTGAGACGCAGAGACGCTGAGACGCAGAGACTCTGAGACGCAGAGACGCTGAGACGCAGAGACTCTGAGACGCAGAGACTCTGAGAAGCAGAGACTCTGAGACGCAGAGACGCAGAGACGCAGAGACGCTGAGACGCAGAGACTCTGAGACGCAGAGACTCTGAGACGCAGAGACGCTGAGACGCAGAGACGCTGAGACGCAGAGACTCTGAGACGCAGAGACACTGAGACGCAGAGACTCTGAGACGCAGAGACGCTGAGACGCAGAGACGCTGAGACGCAGAGACGCTGAGACGCAGAGACTCTGAGACGCAGAGACACTGAGACGCAGAGACTCTGAGACGCTGAGACGCTGAGACGCTGAGACGCTGAGACGCAGAGACGCTGAGACGCAGAGACACTGAGACGCAGAGACTCTGAGACGCAGAGACGCTGAGACGCTGAGACGCAGAGACTCTGAGACGCAGAGACGCTGAGACGCAGAGACTCTGAGACGCAGAGACGCTGAGACGCAGAGACGCTGAGACGCAGAGACGCTGAGACGCAGAGACGCAGGGACTCTGAGACGCAGAGACGCTGAGACGCTGAGACGCAGAGACTCTGAGACGCAGAGACGCTGAGACGCAGAGATTCTGAGACGCAGAGACGCTGAGACGCAGAGACGCTGAGACGCAGAGACTCTGAGACGCAGAGACACTGAGACGCAGAGACTCTGAGACGCAGAGACACTGAGACGCAGAGACGCTGAGACGCAGAGACGCAGAGACTCTGAGACGCAGAGACACTGAGACGCAGAGACACTGAGACGCAGAGACTCTGAGACGCTGAGACGCTGAGACGCTGAGACGCAGAGACGCAGAGACTCTGAGACGCAGAGACACTGAGACGCAGAGACACTGAGACGCAGAGACTCTGAGACGCAGAGACTCTGAGACGCAGAGACACTGAGACGCAGAGACTCTGAGACGCAGAGACGCTGAGACGCTGAGACGCAGAGACTCTGAGACGCAGAGACGCTGAGACGCAGAGACTCTGAGACGCAGAGACGCTGAGACGCAGAGACGCTGAGACGCAGAGACGCTGAGACGCAGAGACTCTGAGACGCAGAGACACTGAGACGCAGAGACGCTGAGACGCAGAGACGCAGAGACTCTGAGACGCAGAGACACTGAGACGCAGAGACACTGAGACGCAGAGACTCTGAGACGCAGAGACTCTGAGACGCAGAGACACTGAGACGCAGAGACTCTGAGACGCAGAGACGCTGAGACGCTGAGACGCAGAGACTCTGAGGCGCAGAGACGCTGAGACGCACAGACTCTGAGACGCAGAGACGCTGAGACGCAGAGACGCTGAGACACAGAGACGCTGAGACGCAGAGACGCTGAGACGCAGAGACTCTGAGACGCAGAGACACTGAGACGCAGAGACGCTGAGACGCAGAGACGCAGAGACTCTGAGACGCAGAGACGCAGAGACTCTGAGACGCAGAGACACTGAGACGCAGAGACGCTGAGACGCAGAGACGCAGAGACTCTGAGACGCAGAGACACTGAGACGCAGAGACACTGAGACGCAGAGACTCTGAGACGCAGAGACACTGAGACGCAGAGACTCTGAGACGCAGAGACTCTGAGACGCAGAGACACTGAGACGCAGAGACTCTGAGACGCAGAGACTCTGAGAAGCAGAGACACTGAGACGCAGAGACTCTGAGACGCAGAGACTCTGAGACGCAGAGACACTGAGACGCAGAGACTCTGAGACGCAGAGACACTGAGACGCAGAGACACTGAGACGCAGAGACTCTGAGACGCAGAGACTCTGAGACGCAGAGACACTGAGACGCAGAGACTCTGAGACGCAGAGACACTGAGACGCAGGGACTCTGAGACGCAGAGACACTGAGACGCAGAGACTGTGAGACGCAGAGACTGTGAGACGCAGAGACTCTGAGACGCAGAGACTCTGAGACGCAGAGACTCTGAGACGCAGAGAGACTGAGACTCTGAGACGCAGAGACACTGAGACGCAGAGACTCTGAGACGCAGAGACTCTGAGACGCAGAGACACTGAGACGCAGAGACTCTGAGACGCAGAGACTCTGAGACGCAGAGAGACTGAGACGCTGAGACGCAGAGACACTGAGACGCAGAGACTCTGAGACGCAGAGACTCTGAGACGCAGAGACACTGAGACGCAGAGACTCTGAGACGCAGAGACTCTGAGACGCAGAGACACTGAGACGCAGAGACTCTGAGACGCAGAGACACTGAGACACTGAGACGCAGAGACACTGAGACGCAGAGACTCTGAGACGCAGAGAAACTGAGACGCAGAGACTCTGAGACGCAGAGACACTGAGACGCAGAGACTCTGAGACGCAGAGACTCTGAGGCGCAGAGACTCTGAGACGCAGACACTCTGAGACGCAGAGACACTGAGACGCAGAGACTCTGAGACGCAGAGACACTGAGACGCAGAGACACTGAGACGCAGAGACTCTGAGACGCAGAGACACTGAGACGCAGGGACTCTGAGACGCAGAGACACTGAGACGCAGGGACTCTGAGACGCAGAGACACTGAGACGCAGAGACTCTGAGACGCAGAGACTCTGAGACGCAGAGACTCTGAGACGCAGAGACTCTGAGACGCAGAGAGACTGAGAAGCAGAGACACTGAGACGCAGAGACTCTGAGACGCAGAGTCTCTGAGACGCAGAGACACTGAGACGCAGAGACTCTGTGACGCAGAGACTCTGAGACGCAGAGACACTGAGACGCAGAGACTCTGAGACGCAGAGACACTGAGGCGCAGAGACACTGAGACGCAGAGACTCTGAGACGCAGAGACACTGAGACGCAGAGACTCTGAGACGCAGAGACACTGAGACGCAGCGACTCTGAGACGCAGAGACACTGAGACGCAGAGACTGTGAGACGCAGAGACTCTGAGACGTAGAGACTCTGAGACGCAGAGACTCTGAGACGCAGAGACTCTGAGACGCAGAGACTCTGAGACGCAGAGAGACTGAGACTCAGAGACTCTGAGACGCAGAGACTCTGAGACGCAGAGTGACTGAGACGCTGAGACGCAGAGACACTGAGACGCAGGGACTGTGAGACGCAGAGACTCTGAGACGCAGAGACTCTGAGACGCAGAGACACTGAGACGCAGAGACTCTAAGACGCAGAGACTCTGAGACACAGAGAGACTGAGACGCTGAGACGCTGAGACGCAGAGACGCAGAGACACTGAGACGCAGAGACTGTGAGACGCAGAGACTCTGAGACTCAGAGACTCTGAGACGCAGAGACTCTGAGACGCAGAGTGACTGAGACGCTGAGACGCAGAGACACTGAGACGCAGGGACTGTGAGACGCAGAGACTCTGAGACGCAGAGACTCTGAGACGCAGAGACACTGAGACGCAGAGACTCTAAGACGCAGAGACTCTGAGACACAGAGAGACTGAGACGCTGAGACGCTGAGACGCAGAGACGCAGAGACACTGAGACGCAGAGACTCTGAGACGCAGAGACACTGAGACGCAAAGACTCTGAGACGCTGAGACGCAGAGAGACTGAGACGCTGAGACGCAGAGACACTGAGACGCAGAGACACCGAGACGCAGAGACACCGAGACACAGAGACTCTGAGACGCAGAGACGCAGAGACTCTGAGACGCAGAGACTCTGAGACGCAGAGACGCAGAGACTCTGAGACGCAGAGACACTGAGACGCTGAGACGCAGAGACACCGAGACACAGAGACTCTGAGACGCAGAGACGCAGAGACTCTGAGACGCAGAGACTCTGAGACGCAGAGACTCTGAGACGCAGAGACTCTGAGACGCAGAGACGCAGAGACTCTGAGACGCAGAGACTCTGAGACGCTGAGACGCAGAGACTCTGAGACGCAGAGACACTGAGACGCAGAGACGCAGAGACTCTGAGACGCAGAGGCACTGAGACGCTGAGACGCTGAGACGCAGAGACTCTGAGACGCAGAGACGCTGAGACGCAGAGACGCTGAGACACAGAGACTCTGAGACGCAGAGACTCTGAGAAGCTGAGACGCTGTGACGCAGAGACTCTGAGACGCAGAGACACTGAGACGCAGAGACTCTGAGACGCTGTGACGCTGAGACGCAGAGACGCTGAGACACAGAGACTCTGAGACGCAGAGACACTGAGACGCAGAGACTCTGAGACGCAGAGACTCTGAGACGCTGAGACGCTGAGACGCAGAGACACTGAGACGCAGAGACTCTGAGACGCAGAGACTCTGAGACGCTGAGACGCTGAGACGCAGAGACACTGAGACGCTGAGACGCTGAGACGCAGAGACTCTGAGACGCTGAGACGCTGAGACGCAGAGACTCTGAGACGCAGAGACACTGAGACGCAGAGACGCTGAGACGCAGAGACTCTGAGACGCAGAGACTCTGAGAAGCAGAGACTCTGAGACGCAGAGACGCAGAGACACAGAGACACTGAGACGCTGAGACGCAGAGACTCTGAGACGCAGAGACTCTGAGACGCAGAGACGCTGAGACGCAGAGACGCTGAGACGCAGAGACACTGAGACGCAGAGACTCTGAGAAGCAGAGACTCTGAGACGCAGAGACGCAGAGACACAGAGACACTGAGACGCTGAGACGCAGAGACGCTGAGACGCAGAGACTCTGAGACGCAGAGACGCTGAGACGCAGAGACGCTGAGACGCAGAGACACTGAGACGCAGAGACTCTGAGACGCAGAGACGCTGAGACGCAGAGACTCTGAGACGCAGAGACACTGAGACGCAGAGACTCTGAGACGCAGAGACGCTGAGACGCAGAGACGCTGAGACGCAGAGACGCTGAGACGCAGAGACACTGAGACGCAGAGACTCTGAGACGCAGAGACGCTGAGACGCAGAGACGCTGAGACGCAGAGACTCTGAGACGCAGAGACACTGAGACGCAGAGACTCTGAGACGCAGAGACTCTGAGACGCTGAGACGCTGAGACGCTGAGACGCAGAGACGCTGAGACGCAGAGACACTGAGACGCAGAGACTCTGAGACGCAGAGACGCTGAGACGCTGAGACGCAGAGACTCTGAGACGCAGAGACGCTGAGACGCAGAGACTCTGAGACGCAGAGACGCTGAGACGCAGAGACGCTGAGACGCAGAGACGCAGAGACTCTGAGACGCAGAGACGCTGAGACGCTGAGACGCAGAGACTCTGAGACGCAGAGACGCTGAGACGCAGAGACTCTGAGACGCAGAGACGCTGAGACGCAGAGACGCTGAGACGCAGAGACGCTGAGACGCAGAGACGCTGAGACGCAGAGACTCTGAGACGCAGAGACGCTGAGACGCAGAGACGCTGAGACGCAGAGACGCAGAGACTCTGAGACGCAGAGACACTGAGACGCAGAGACACTGAGACGCAGAGACTCTGAGACGCTGAGACGCTGAGACGCTGAGACGCAGAGACGCAGAGACGCAGAGACTCTGAGACGCAGAGACTCTGAGACGCAGAGACACTGAGACGCAGAGACTCTGAGACGCAGAGACTCTGAGACGCAGAGACACTGAGACGCAGGGACTCTGAGACGCAGAGACGCTGAGACGCTGAGACGCAGAGACTCTGAGACGCAGAGACGCTGAGACGCAGAGACTCTGAGACGCAGAGACGCTGAGACGCAGAGACGCTGAGACGCAGAGACGCTGAGACGCAGAGACGCTGAGACGCAGAGACTCTGAGACGCAGAGACACTGAGACGCAGAGACGCAGAGACGCAGAGACTCTGAGACGCAGAGACACTGAGACGCAGAGACACTGAGACGCAGAGACTCTGAGACGCAGAGACACTGAGACGCAGAGACTCTGAGACGCAGAGACTCTGAGACGCAGAGACTCTGAGACGCAGAGACACTGAGACGCAGAGACTCTGACACGCAGAGACTCTGAGACGCAGAGACACTGAGACGCAGAGACTCTGAGACGCAGAGACTCTGAGACGCAGAGACTCTGAGACGCAGAGACGCTGAGACGCAGAGACGCTGAGACGCAGAGACGCTGAGACGCAGAGACGCTGAGACGCAGAGACGCTGAGACGCAGAGACGCTGAGACGCAGAGACGCAGAGACTCTGAGACGCAGAGACACTGAGACGCAGAGACACTGAGACGCAGAGACGCTGAGACGCAGAGACGCAGAGACTCTGAGACGCAGAGACACTGAGACGCAGAGACACTGAGACGCAGAGACTCTGAGACGCAGAGACACTGAGACGCAGAGACTCTGAGACGCAGAGACTCTGAGACGCAGAGACACTGAGACGCAGAGACTCTGAGACGCAGAGACTCTGAGAAGCAGAGACACTGAGACGCAGAGACTCTGAGACGCAGAGACTCTGAGACGCAGAGACACTGAGACGCAGAGACTCTGAGACGCAGAGACACTGAGACGCAGAGACACAGAGACGCAGAGACTCTGAGACGCAGAGACTCTGAGACGCAGAGACACTGAGACGCAGAGACTCTGAGACGCAGAGACACTGAGACGCAGGGACTCTGAGACGCAGAGACACTGAGACGCAGAGACTGTGAGACGCAGAGACTGTGAGACGCAGAGACTCTGAGACGCAGAGACTCTGAGACGCAGAGACTCTGAGACGCAGAGAGACTGAGACGCTGAGACGCAGAGACACTGAGACGCAGAGACTCTGAGACGCAGAGACTCTGAGACGCTGAAACACTGAGACGCAGAGACTCTGAGACGCAGAGACTCTGAGACGCAGAGAGACTGAGACGCTGAGACGCAGAGACACTGAGACGCAGAGACTCTGAGACGCAGAGACTCTGAGACGCAGAGTCACTGAGACGCAGAGACTCTGAGACGCAGAGACTCTGAGACGCAGAGACACTGAGACGCAGAGACTCTGAGACGCAGAGACACTGAGACACTGAGACGCAGAGACACTGACACGCAGAGACTCTGAGACGCAGAGACACTGAGACGCAGAGACTCTGAGACGCAGAGACACTAAGACGCAGAGACTCTGAGACGCAGAGACTCTGAGGCGCAGAGACTCTGAGACGCAGAGACTCTGAGACGCAGAGACACTGAGACGCAGAGACTCTGAGACGCAGAGACACTGAGACGCAGAGACACTGAGACGCAGAGACTCTGAGACGCAGAGACACTGAGACGCAGAGACTCTGAGACGCAGAGACACTGAGACGCAGGGACTCTGAGACGCAGAGACACTGAGACGCAGAGACTCTGAGACGCAGAGACTCTGAGACGCAGAGACTCTGAGACGCAGAGACTCTGAGACGCAGAGAGACTGAGACGCTGAGACGCAGAGACACTGAGACGCAGAGACTCTGAGACGCAGAGTCTCTGAGACGCAGAGACACTGAGACGCAGAGACTCTGAGACACAGAGACACTGAGACGCAGAGACTCTGAGACGCAGAGAATCTGAGACGCAGAGACACTGAGACGCAGAGACTCTGAGACGCAGAGACACTGAGGCGCAGAGACACTGAGACGCAGAGACTCTGAGACGCAGAGACACTGAGACGCAGAGACTCTGAGACGCAGAGACACTGAGACGCAGGGACTCTGAGACGCAGAGACACTGAGACGCAGAGACTGTGAGACGCAGAGACTCTGAGACGTAGAGACTCTGAGACGCAGAGACTCTGAGACGCAGAGACTCTGAGACGCAGAGACTCTGAGACGCAGAGAGACTGAGACGCTGAGACGCAGAGACACTGAGACGCAGAGACTGTGAGACGCAGAGACTCTGAGACTCAGAGACTCTGAGACGCAGAGACTCTGAGACGCAGAGTGACTGAGACGCTGAGACGCAGAGACACTGAGACGCAGGGACTGTGAGACGCAGAGACTCTGAGACGCAGAGACTCTGAGACGCAGAGACACTGAGACGCAGAGACTCTAAGACGCAGAGTCTCTGAGACGCAGAGAGACTGAGACGCTGAGACGCTGAGACGCAGAGACGCAGAGACACTGAGACGCAGAGACTCTGAGACGCAGAGACAATGAGACGCAAAGACTCTGAGACGCTGAGACGCTGAGACGCAGAGAGACTGAGACGCTGAGACGCAGAGACACTGAGACGCAGAGACGCAGAGACTCTGAGACGCAGAGACACTGAGACGCAGAGACTCTGAGACGCAGAGACTCTGAGACGCAGAGACACTGAGACGCAGAGACTCTGAGACGCAGAGACTCTGAGACGCAGAGACTCTGAGACGCTGAGACACTGAGACGCAGAGACTCTGAGACGCAGAGACTCCGAGACGCTGAGACGCAGAGACTCTGAGACGCAGATACACTGAGACGCAGAGACTCTGAGACGCAGGGACTCTGAGACGCTGAGACGCAGAGACTCTGAGACGCAGAGACACTGAGACGCAGAGACTCTGAGACGCAGAGACACTGAGACGCAGAGACTCTGAGACGCAGAGACACTGAGACGCAGAGACTCTGAGACGCAGAGACACTGAGACGCAGAGACTCTGAGACGCAGAGACTCTGAGACGCAGAGGCACTGAGACGCAGAGACTCTGAGACGCAGAGACTCTGAGACGCTGAGACGCAGAGACTCTGAGACGCAGAGACACTGAGACGCAGAGACACTGAGACGCAGATACTCTGAGACGCAGAGACTCTGAGACGCTGAGACGCAGAGACTCTGAGACGCAGAGACACTGAGACGCAGAGACACTGAGACGCAGAGACTCTGAGACGCAGAGACACTGAGACGCAGAGACTCTGAGTCGCAGAGACTCTGAGACGCAGAGACTCTGAGACGCAGAGACACTGAGGCGCAGAGAATCTGAGACGCAGAGATTCTGAGACGCAGAGACACTGAGACGCAGAGACTCTGAGACGCAGAGACTCTGAGACGCAGAGACTCTGAGACGAAGAGACTCTGAGACGCAGAGACTCTGAGACGCAGAGACTCTGAGACGCAGAGACTCTGAGACGCAGACACTCTGAGACGCAGAGACTCTGAGACGCAGAGACACTGAGACACTGAGACGCAGAGACTCTGAGACGCAGAGACTCTGAGACGCAGAGACGCTGAGACGCAGAGACTCTGAGACGTAGAGACACTGAGACGCAGAGACACTGAGACGCAGAGACTCTGAGTCGCAGAGACTCTGAGACGCAGAGACTCTGAGACGCAGAGACTCTGAGACGCTGAGACGCAGAGACTCTGAGACGCTGAGACGCAGAGACTCTGAGACGCAGAGACTCTGAGACGCAGAGACTCTGAGACTCTGAGACGCAGAGACTCTTAGACGCAGAGACTCTGAGACGCAGAGACTCTGAGACGCAGAGACTCTGAGACTCTGAGACGCAGAGACTCTGAGACGCAGAGACACTGAGACGCAGAGACTCTGAGACGCAGAGACTCTGAGACGCAGAGACTCTGAGACGCAGAGACACTGAGACGCAGAGACTCTGAGACGCAGAGACTCTGAGACTCTGGGACGCAGAGACTCTGAGACGCAGAGACTCTGAGACGCAGAGACTCTGAGACGCAGAGACTCTGAGACGCAGAGACTCTGAGACGCAGAGACTCTGAGACGCAGAGACACTGAGACGCAGAGACTCTGAGACGCAGAGACTCTGAGACGCAGAGACTCTGAGACGCAGAGACTCTGAGACGCAGAGACACTGAGACGCAGAGACTCTGAGACGCAGAGACTCTGAGACGCAGAGACTCTGAGACGCAGAGACTCTGAGACGCAGAGACTCTGAGACGCTGAGACGCAGAGACGCTGAGACGCAGAGACGCTGAGACGCAGAGACTCTGAGATGCAGAGACACTGAGACCCAGAGACTCTGAGACGCAGAGACACTGAGACGCAGAGACTCTGAGACGCAGAGACTCTGCGACGCAGAGACTCTGAGACTCAGAGACTCTGAGACGCTGAGATGCTGAGACGCAGAGACTCTGAGGCGCAGAGACTCTGAGACGCAGAGACTCTGAGACGCAGAGACTCTGAGACGCAGAGACTCTGAGACACTGAGACGCAGAGACACTGAGACGCAGAGACTCAGAGACGCAGAGACACTGAGACGCAGAGACTCTGAGACGCAGAGACACTGAGACGCAGAGACTCTGAGACGCAGAGACTCTTAGACGCAGTGACTCTGAGACGCAGAGACTCTGAGACGCAGAGACTCTGAGATGCAGAGACGCTGAGACGCAGAGATGCAGAGACTCTGAGACGCAGAGACTCTGAGACGCAGAGACACTGAGACGCAGAGACACTGAGACGCAGAGATGCAGAGACTCTGAGACTCAGAGACTCTGAGACGCAGAGACACTGAAACGCAGAGACACTGAGACGCAGAGACTCTGAGACGCAGAGACTCTGAGACGCAGAGACTCTGAGACGCTGAGACGCAGAGACTCTGAGACGCAGTAACTCTGAGACGCAGAGACACTGATACGCAGAGACTCTGAGACGCAGAGACTCTGAGACGCAGAGACGCTGAGACGCAGAGACGCTGAGACGCAGAGACGCTGAGACGCAGAGACGCTGAGACGCAGAGACGCTGAGACGCAGAGACGCAGAGACTCTGAGACGCAGAGACACTGAGACGCAGAGACACTGAGACGCAGAGACGCTGAGACGCAGAGACGCAGAGACTCTGAGACGCAGAGACACTGAGACGCAGAGACACTGAGACGCAGAGACTCTGAGACGCAGAGACACTGAGACGCAGAGACTCTGAGACGCAGAGACTCTGAGAAGCAGAGACACTGAGACGCAGAGACTCTGAGACGCAGAGACTCTGAGACGCAGAGACACTGAGACGCAGAGACTCTGAGACGCAGAGACACTGAGACGCAGAGACACAGAGACGCAGAGACTCTGAGACGCAGAGACTCTGAGACGCAGAGACACTGAGACGCAGAGACTCTGAGACGCAGAGACACTGAGACGCAGGGACTCTGAGACGCAGAGACACTGAGACGCAGAGACTGTGAGACGCAGAGACTGTGAGACGCAGAGACTCTGAGACGCAGAGACTCTGAGACGCAGAGACTCTGAGACGCAGAGAGACTGAGACGCTGAGACGCAGAGACACTGAGACGCAGAGACTCTGAGACGCAGAGACTCTGAGACGCAGAAACACTGAGACGCAGAGACTCTGAGACGCAGAGACTCTGAGACGCAGAGAGACTGAGACGCTGAGACGCAGAGACACTGAGACGCAGAGACTCTGAGACGCAGAGACTCTGAGACGCAGAGTCACTGAGACGCAGAGACTCTGAGACGCAGAGACTCTGAGACGCAGAGACACTGAGACGCAGAGACTCTGAGACGCAGAGACACTGAGACACTGAGACGCAGAGACACTGACACGCAGAGACTCTGAGACGCAGAGACACTGAGACGCAGAGACTCTGAGACGCAGAGACACTGAGACGCAGAGACTCTGAGACGCAGAGACTCTGAGGCGCAGAGACTCTGAGACGCAGAGACTCTGAGACGCAGAGACACTGAGACGCAGAGACTCTGAGACGCAGAGACACTGAGACGCAGAGACACTGAGACGCAGAGACTCTGAGACGCAGAGACACTGAGACGCAGAGACTCTGAGACGCAGAGACACTGAGACGCAGGGACTCTGAGACGCAGAGACACTGAGACGCAGAGACTCTGAGACGCAGAGACTCTGAGACGCAGAGACTCTGAGACGCAGAGACTCTGAGACGCAGAGAGACTGAGACGCTGAGACGCAGAGACACTGAGACGCAGAGACTCTGAGACGCAGAGTCTCTGAGACGCAGAGACACTGAGACGCAGAGACTCTGAGACACAGAGACACTGAGACGCAGAGACTCTGAGACGCAGAGAATCTGAGACGCAGAGACACTGAGACGCAGAGACTCTGAGACGCAGAGACACTGAGGCGCAGAGACACTGAGACGCAGAGACTCTGAGACGCAGAGACACTGAGACGCAGAGACTCTGAGACGCAGAGACACTGAGACGCAGGGACTCTGAGACGCAGAGACACTGAGACGCAGAGACTGTGAGACGCAGAGACTCTGAGACGTAGAGACTCTGAGACGCAGAGACTCTGAGACGCAGAGACTCTGAGACGCAGAGACTCTGAGACGCAGAGAGACTGAGACGCTGAGACGCAGAGACACTGAGACGCAGAGACTGTGAGACGCAGAGACTCTGAGACTCAGAGACTCTGAGACGCAGAGACTCTGAGACGCAGAGTGACTGAGACGCTGAGACGCAGAGACACTGAGACGCAGGGACTGTGAGACGCAGAGACTCTGAGACGCAGAGACTCTGAGACGCAGAGACACTGAGACGCAGAGACTCTAAGACGCAGAGTCTCTGAGACGCAGAGAGACTGTGACGCTGAGACGCTGAGACGCAGAGACGCAGAGACACTGAGACGCAGAGACTCTGAGACGCAGAGACAATGAGACGCAAAGACTCTGAGACGCTGAGACGCTGAGACGCAGAGAGACTGAGACGCTGAGACGCAGAGACACTGAGACGCAGAGACGCAGAGACTCTGAGACGCAGAGACACTGAGACGCAGAGACTCTGAGACGCAGAGACTCTGAGACGCAGAGACACTGAGACGCAGAGACTCTGAGACGCAGAGACTCTGAGACGCAGAGACTCTGAGACGCTGAGACACTGAGACGCAGAGACTCTGAGACGCAGAGACTCCGAGACGCTGAGACGCAGAGACTCTGAGACGCAGATACACTGAGACGCAGAGACTCTGAGACGCAGGGACTCTGAGACGCTGAGACGCAGAGACTCTGAGACGCAGAGACACTGAGACGCAGAGACTCTGAGACGCAGAGACACTGAGACGCAGAGACTCTGAGACGCAGAGACACTGAGACGCAGAGACTCTGAGACGCAGAGACACTGAGACGCAGAGACTCTGAGACGCAGAGACTCTGAGACGCAGAGGCACTGAGACGCAGAGACTCTGAGACGCAGAGACTCTGAGACGCTGAGACGCAGAGACTCTGAGACGCAGAGACACTGAGACGCAGAGACACTGAGACGCAGATACTCTGAGACGCAGAGACTCTGAGACGCTGAGACGCAGAGACTCTGAGACGCAGAGACACTGAGACGCAGAGACACTGAGACGCAGAGACTCTGAGACGCAGAGACACTGAGACGCAGAGACTCTGAGTCGCAGAGACTCTGAGACGCAGAGACTCTGAGACGCAGAGACACTGAGGCGCAGAGAATCTGAGACGCAGAGATTCTGAGACGCAGAGACACTGAGACGCAGAGACTCTGAGACGCAGAGACTCTGAGACGCAGAGACTCTGAGACGAAGAGACTCTGAGACGCAGAGACTCTGAGACGCAGAGACTCTGAGACGCAGAGACTCTGAGACGCAGACACTCTGAGACGCAGAGACTCTGAGACGCAGAGACACTGAGACACTGAGACGCAGAGACTCTGAGACGCAGAGACTCTGAGACGCAGAGACGCTGAGACGCAGAGACTCTGAGACGTAGAGACTCTGAGATGCAGAGACACTGAGACGCAGAGACTCTGAGTCGCAGAGACTCTGAGACGCAGAGACTCTGAGACGCAGAGACTCTGAGACGCTGAGACGCAGAGACTCTGAGACGCTGAGACGCAGAGACTCTGAGACGCAGAGACTCTGAGACGCAGAGACTCTGAGACTCTGAGACGCAGAGACTCTTAGACGCAGAGACTCTGAGACGCAGAGACTCTGAGACGCAGAGACTCTGAGACGCAGAGACTCTGAGACGCAGAGACACTGAGACGCAGAGACTCTGAGACGCAGAGACTCTGAGACGCAGAGACTCTGAGACGCAGAGACACTGAGACGCAGAGACTCTGAGACGCAGAGACTCTGAGACTCTGGGACGCAGAGACTCTGAGACGCAGAGACTCTGAGACGCAGAGACTCTGAGACGCAGAGACTCTGAGACGCAGAGACTCTGAGACGCAGAGACACTGAGACGCAGAGACTCTGAGACGCAGAGACTCTGAGACGCAGAGACTCTGAGACGCAGAGACTCTGAGACGCAGAGACACTGAGACGCAGAGACTCTGAGACGCAGAGACTCTGAGACGCAGAGACTCTGAGACGCAGAGACTCTGAGACGCAGAGACTCTGAGACGCTGAGACGCAGAGACGCTGAGACGCAGAGACGCTGAGACGCAGAGACTCTGAGATGCAGAGACACTGAGACCCAGAGACTCTGAGACGCAGAGACACTGAGACGCAGAGACTCTGAGACGCAGAGACTCTGCGACGCAGAGACTCTGAGACTCAGAGACTCTGAGACGCTGAGATGCTGAGACGCAGAGACTCTGAGGCGCAGAGACTCTGAGACGCAGAGACTCTGAGACGCAGAGACTCTGAGACGCAGAGACTCTGAGACACTGAGACGCAGAGACACTGAGACGCAGAGACTCAGAGACGCAGAGACACTGAGACGCAGAGACTCTGAGACGCAGAGACACTGAGACGCAGAGACTCTGAGACGCAGAGACTCTTAGACGCAGAGACTCTGAGACGCAGAGACTCTGAGACGCAGAGACTCTGAGATGCAGAGACGCTGAGACGCAGAGATGCAGAGACTCTGAGACGCAGAGACTCTGAGACGCAGAGACACTGAGACGCAGAGACACTGAGACGCAGAGATGCAGAGACTCTGAGACTCAGAGACTCTGAGACGCAGAGACACTGAAACGCAGAGACACTGAGACGCAGAGACTCTGAGACGCAGAGACTCTGAGACGCAGAGACTCTGAGACGCTGAGACGCAGAGACTCTGAGACGCAGTGACTCTGAGACGCAGAGACACTGATACGCAGAGACTCTGAGACGCAGAGACTCTGAGACGCAGAGACACTGAGACGCAGAGACTCTGAGACGCAGAGACTCTGAGACGCAGAGACTCTGAGACGCAGAGACTCTGAGACGCTGAGACGCAGAGACTCTGAGACGCAGAGACACTGAGACGCCGAGACTCTGAGACGCAGAGACACTGAGACGCAGAGACTCTGAGACGCAGAGACACTGAGACGCAGAGACTCTGAGACGCAGAGACACTGAGACGCAGAGACTCTGAGACGCAGAGACTCTGAGACGCAGAGACACTGAGACGCAGCGACTCTGAGACGCAGAGACTCTGAGACGCTGAGACGCAGAGACGCTGCGACGCAGAGACTCTGAGACGCAGTGACTCTGAGACGCAGAGACACTGATACGCAGAGACTCTGAGACGCAGAGACTCTGAGACGCAGAGACCCTGAGACGCAGAGACTCTGAGACGCAGAGACTCTGAGACGCAGAGACTCCGAGACGCTGAGACGCAGAGACTCTGAGACGCAGAGACACTGAGACGCAGAGACTCTTAGGCGCAGGGACTCTGAGACGCTGAGACGCAGAGACTCTGTGACGCAGAGACACTGAGACGCAGAGACTCTGAGACGCAGAGACACTGAGACGCAGAGACTCTGAGACGCAGAGACACTGAGACGCAGAGACTCTGAGACGCAGAGACACTGAGACGCAGAGACTCTGAGACGCAGAGACTCTGAGACGCAGAGACTCTGAGACGCTGAGACGCAGAGACGCTGAGACGCAGAGACGCTGAGACGCAGAGACTCTGAGACGCAGAGACAATGAGACGCAAAGACTCTGAGACGCTGAGACGCTGAGACGCAGAGAGACTGAGACGCTGAGACGCAGAGACACTGAGACGCAGAGACGCAGAGACTCTGAGACGCAGAGACACTGAGACGCAGAGACTCTGAGACGCAGAGACACTGAGACTCTGAGACGCTGAGACGCTGAGACGGAGAGAGACTGAGACGCTGAGACGCAGAGACACTGAGACGCAGAGACGCAGAGAATCTGAGACGCAGAGACGCTGAGACGCAGAGACGCTGAGACGCAGAGACTCTGAGACGCAGAGACACTGAGACGCAGAGACTCTGAGACGCAGAGACTCTGAGACGCAGAGACTCTGAGACGCTGAGACACTGAGACGCAGAGACTCTGAGACGCAGAGACTCCGAGACGCTGAGACGCAGAGACTCTGAGACGCAGATACACTGAGACGCAGAGACTCTGAGACGCAGGGACTCTGAGACGCTGAGACGCAGAGACTCTGAGACGCAGAGACACTGAGACGCAGAGACTCTGAGACGCAGAGACACTGAGACGCAGAGACTCTGAGACGCAGAGACACTGAGACGCAGAGACTCTGAGACGCAGAGACACTGAGACGCAGAGACTCTGAGACGCAGAGACTCTGAGACGCAGAGGCACTGAGACGCAGAGACTCTGAGACGCAGAGACTCTGAGACGCTGAGACGCAGAGACTCTGAGACGCAGAGACACTGAGACGCAGAGACACTGAGACGCAGAGACTCTGAGACGCAGAGACTCTGAGACGCTGAGACGCAGAGACTCTGAGACGCAGAGACACTGAGACGCAGAGACACTGAGACGCAGAGACTCTGAGACGCAGAGACACTGAGACGCAGAGACTCTGAGTCGCAGAGACTCTGAGACGCAGAGACTCTGAGACGCAGAGACACTGAGGCGCAGAGAATCTGAGACGCAGAGATTCTGAGACGCAGAGACACTGAGACGCAGAGACTCTGAGACGCAGAGACTCTGAGACGCAGAGACTCTGAGACGAAGAGACTCTGAGACGCAGAGACTCTGAGACGCAGAGACTCTGAGACGCAGACACTCTGAGACGCAGTGACTCTGAGACGCAGAGACACTGAGACACTGAGACGCAGAGACTCTGAGACGCAGAGACTCTGAGACGCAGAGACGCTGAGACGCAGAGACTCTGAGACGTAGAGACTCTGAGACGCAGAGACACTGAGACGCAGAGACTCTGAGTCGCAGAGACTCTGAGACGCAGAGACTCTGAGACGCAGAGACTCTGAGACGCTGAGACGCAGAGACTCTGAGACGCTGAGATGCTGAGACGCAGAGACTCTGAGGCGCAGAGACTCTGAGACGCAGAGACTCTGAGACGCAGAGACTCTGAGACGCAGAGACTCTGAGACACTGAGACGCAGAGACACTGAGACGCAGAGACTCAGAGACGCAGAGACACTGAGACGCAGAGACTCTGAGACGCAGAGACACTGAGACGCAGAGACTCTGAGACGCAGAGACACTTAGACGCAGAGACTCTGAGACGCAGAGACTCTGAGACGCAGAGACTCTGAGATGCAGAGACGCTGAGACGCAGAGATGCAGAGACTCTGAGACGCAGAGACTCTGAGACGCAGAGACACTGAGACGCAGAGACACTGAGACGCAGAGATGCAGAGACTCTGAGACTCAGAGACTCTGAGACGCAGAGACACTGAAACGCAGAGACACTGAGACGCAGAGACTCTGAGACGCAGAGACTCTGAGACGCAGAGACTCTGAGACGCTGAGACGCAGAGACTCTGAGACGCAGTGACTCTGAGACGCAGAGACACTGATACGCAGAGACTCTGAGACGCAGAGACTCTGAGACGCAGAGACACTGAGACGCAGAGACGCTGAGACGCAGAGACTCTGAGACGCAGAGACTCTGAGACGCAGGGACTCTGAGACGCTGAGACGCAGAGACTCTGAGACGCAGAGACACTGAGACGCCGAGACTCTGAGACGCAGAGACACTGAGACGCAGAGACTCTGAGACGCAGAGACACTGAGACGCAGAGACTCTGAGACGCAGAGACACTGAGACGCAGAGACTCTGAGACGCAGAGACTCTGAGACGCAGAGACACTGAGACGCAGCGACTCTGAGACGCAGAGACTCTGAGACGCTGAGACGCAGAGACGCTGCGACGCAGAGACTCTGAGACGCAGTGACTCTGAGACGCAGAGACACTGATACGCAGAGACTCTGAGACGCAGAGACTCTGAGACGCAGAGACCCTGAGACGCAGAGACTCTGAGACGCAGAGACTCTGAGACGCAGAGACTCCGAGACGCTGAGACGCAGAGACTCTGAGACGCAGAGACACTGAGACGCAGAGACTCTTAGGCGCAGGGACTCTGAGACGCTGAGACGCAGAGACTCTGAGACGCAGAGACACTGAGACGCAGAGACTCTGAGACGCAGAGACACTGAGACGCAGAGACTCTGAGACGCAGAGACACTGAGACGCAGAGACTCTGAGACGCAGAGACACTGAGACGCAGAGACTCTGAGACGCAGAGACTCTGAGACGCAGAGACTCTGAGACGCTGAGACGCAGAGACGCTGAGACGCAGAGACGCTGAGACGCAGAGACTCTGAGACGCAGAGACAATGAGACGCAAAGACTCTGAGACGCTGAGACGCTGAGACGCAGAGAGACTGAGACGCTGAGACGCAGAGACACTGAGACGCAGAGACGCAGAGACTCTGAGACGCAGAGACACTGAGACGCAGAGACTCTGAGACGCAGAGACACTGAGACTCTGAGACGCTGAGACGCTGAGACGGAGAGAGACTGAGACGCTGAGACGCAGAGACACTGAGACGCAGAGACGCAGAGACTCTGAGACGCAGAGACACTGAGACGCAGAGACGCTGAGACGCAGAGACTCTGAGACGCAGAGACACTGAGACGCAGAGACTCTGAGACGCAGAGACTCTGAGACGCAGAGACTCTGAGACGCTGAGACACTGAGACGCAGAGACTCTGAGACGCAGAGACTCCGAGACGCTGAGACGCAGAGACTCTGAGACGCAGATACACTGAGACGCAGAGACTCTGAGACGCAGGGACTCTGAGACGCTGAGACGCAGAGACTCTGAGACGCAGAGACACTGAGACGCAGAGACTCTGAGACGCAGAGACACTGAGACGCAGAGACTCTGAGACGCAGAGACACTGAGACGCAGAGACTCTGAGACGCAGAGACACTGAGACGCAGAGACTCTGAGACGCAGAGACTCTGAGACGCAGAGGCACTGAGACGCAGAGACTCTGAGACGCAGAGACTCTGAGACGCTGAGACGCAGAGACTCTGAGACGCAGAGACACTGAGACGCAGAGACACTGAGACGCAGAGACTCTGAGACGCAGAGACTCTGAGACGCTGAGACGCAGAGACTCTGAGACGCAGAGACACTGAGGCGCAGAGAATCTGAGACGCAGAGATTCTGAGACGCAGAGACACTGAGACGCAGAGACTCTGAGAAGCAGAGACTCTGAGACGCAGAGACTCTGAGACGAAGAGACTCTGAGACGCAGAGACTCTGAGACGCAGAGACTCTGAGACGCAGACACTCTGAGACGCAGAGACTCTGAGACGCAGAGACACTGAGACACTGAGACGCAGAGACTCTGAGACGCAGAGACTCTGAGACGCAGAGACGCTGAGACGCAGAGACTCTGAGACGTAGAGACTCTGAGACGCAGAGACACTGAGACGCAGAGACTCTGAGTCGCAGAGACTCTGAGACGCAGAGACTCTGAGACGCAGAGACTCTGAGACGCTGAGACGCAGAGACTCTGAGACGCTGAGACGCAGAGACTCTGAGACGCAGAGACTCTGAGACGCAGAGACTCTGAGACTCTGAGACGCAGAGACTCTCAGACGCAGAGACTCTGAGACGCAGAGACTCTGAGACGCAGAGACTCTAAGACTCTGAGACGCAGAGACTCTGAGACGCAGAGACACTGAGACGCAGAGACTCTGAGACGCAGAGACTCTGAGACGCAGAGACTCTGAGACGCAGAGACACTGAGACGCAGAGACACTGAGACGCAGAGACTCTGAGACGCAGAGACTCTGAGACTCTGGGACGCAGAGACTCTGAGACGCAGAGACTCTGAGACGCAGAGACTCTGAGACGCAGAGACTCTGA
The DNA here is from genome assembly GCF_965287045.1 of Carcharhinus amblyrhynchos. NCBI lineage: Eukaryota > Metazoa > Chordata > Chondrichthyes > Carcharhiniformes > Carcharhinidae > Carcharhinus > Carcharhinus amblyrhynchos. Next base: position 214,918 of record NW_027649954.1, on the reverse strand, counting down.
GACGCAGAGACTCTGAGACGCAGAGACACTGAGACGCAGAGACTCTGAGACGCAGAGACTCTGAGACGCTGAGACGCAGAGACTCTGAGACGCAGAGACTCTGAGACGCAGAGACTCTGAGACGCAGAGACACTGAGACGCAGAGACTCTGAGACGCAGAGACTCTGAGACGCAGAGACTCTGAGACGCAGAGACTCTGAGACGCAGAGACTCTGAGACGCTGAGACGCAGAGACGCTGAGACGCAGAGACGCTGAGACGCAGAGACTCTGAGATGCAGAGACACTGAGACCCAGAGACTCTGAGACGCAGAGACACTGAGACGCAGAGACTCAGAGACGCAGAGACGCAGAGACGCAGAGACTCTGAGACTCAGAGACTCTGAGACGCTGAGATGCTGAGACGCAGAGACTCTGAGGCGCAGAGACTCTGAGACGCAGAGACTCTGAGACGCAGAGACTCTGAGACGCAGAGACTCTGAGACACTGAGACGCAGAGACACTGAGACGCAGAGACTCAGAGACGCAGAGACACTGAGACGCAGAGACTCTGAGACGCAGAGACACTGAGACGCAGAGACTCTGAGACGCAGAGACTCTTAGACGCAGAGACTCTGAGACGCAGAGACTCTGAGACGCAGAGACTCTGAGATGCAGAGACGCTGAGACGCAGAGATGCAGAGACTCTGAGACGCAGAGACTCTGAGACGCAGAGACACTGAGACGCAGAGACACTGAGACGCAGAGACACTGAGACGCAGAGATGCAGAGACTCTGAGACTCAGAGACTCTGAGACGCAGAGACACTGAAACGCAGAGACACTGAGACGCAGAGACTCTGAGACGCAGAGACTCTGAGACGCAGAGACTCTGAGACGCTGAGACGCAGAGACTCTGAGACGCAGTGACTCTGAGACGCAGAGACACTGATACGCAGAGACTCTGAGACGCAGAGACTCTGAGACGCAGAGACACTGAGACGCAGAGACTCTGAGACGCAGAGACTCTGAGACGCAGAGACACTGAGACGCAGCGACTCTGAGACGCAGAGACTCTGAGACGCTGAGACGCAGAGACGCTGCGACGCAGAGACTCTGAGACGCAGAGACACTGAGACGCAGAGACACTGAGACGCAGAGACTCTGAGACGCAGAGACTCTGAGACGCTGAGACGCAGAGACTCTGAGACGCAGAGACACTGAGATGCAGAGACTCTGAGTCGCAGAGACTCTGAGACGCAGAGACTCTGAGACGCAGAGACACTGAGACGCAGAGAATCTGAGACGCAGAGATTCTGAAACGCAGAGACACTGAGACGCAGAGACTCTGAGACGCAGAGACTCTGAGACGCAGAGACTCTGAGACGAAGAGGCTCTGAGACGCAGAGACTCTGAGACGCAGAGACTCTGAGACGCAGAGACTCTGAGACGCAGACACTCTGAGACGCAGAGACTCTGAGACGCAGAGACACTGAGAGACTGAGACGCAGAGACTCTGAGACGCAGAGACTCTGAGACGCTGAGACGCAGAGACTCTGAGACGCTGAGACGCAGAGACTCTGAGATGCAGAGACACTGAGACGCAGAGTCTCTGAGACGCAGAGACTCTGAGACTCTGAGACGCAGAGACTCTTAGACGCAGAGACTCTGAGACGCAGAGACTCTGAGACGCAGAGACTCTGAGACTCTGAGACGCAGAGACTCTGAGACGCAGAGACTCTGCGACGCAGAGACACTGAGACGCAGAGACTCTGAGACGCAGAGACTCTGAGACGCAGAGACTCTGAGACGCAGAGACTCTGAGACGCAGAGACACTGAGACGCAGAGACACTGAGACGCAGAGACTCTGAGACGCAGAGACTCTGAGACTCTGGGACGCAGAGACTCTGAGACGCAGAGACTCTGAGACGCAGAGACTCTGAGACGCAGAGACACTGAGACGCAGAGACTCTGAGACGCAGAGACTCTGAGACGCAGAGACTCTGAGACGCAGAGACACTGAGACGCAGAGACTCTGAGACGCAGAGACTCTGAGACGCAGAGACTCTGAGACGCTGAGACGCTGAGACGCAGAGACTCTGAGACGCAGAGACTCTGAGACGCAGAGACTCTGAGACGCAGAGACTCTGAGACGCAGAGACTCTGAGACGCTGAGACGCAGAGACGCTGAGACGCAGAGACGCTGAGACGCAGAGACTCTGAGATGCAGAGACACTGAGACCCAGAGACTCTGAGATGCAGAGACACTGAGACGCAGAAACTCTGAGACGCAGAGACTCTGCGACGCAGAGACTCTGAGACTCAGAGACTCTGAGACGCTGAGACGCAGAGACGCTGAGACGCAGAGACGCTGAGACGCAGAGACTCTGAGATGCAGAGACACTGAGACCCAGAGACTCTGAGATGCAGAGACACTGAGACGCAGAGACTCTGAGACGCAGAGACTCTGCGACGCAGAGACTCTGAGACTCAGAGACTCTGAGACGCTGAGATGCTGAGACGCAGAGACTCTGAGGCGCAGAGACTCTGAGACGCAGAGACTCTGAGACGCAGAGACTCTGAGACGCAGAGACTCTGAGACACTGAGACGCAGAGACACTGAGACGCAGAGACTCAGAGACGCAGAGACACTGAGACGCAGAGACTCTGAGACGCAGAGACACTGAGACGCAGAGACTCTGAGACACAGAGACTCTTAGACGCAGAGACTCTGAGACGCAGAGACTCTGAGACGCAGAGACTCTGAGACGCAGAGACACTGAGACGCAGAGATGCAGACACTCTGAGACGCAGAGACTCTGAGACGCAGAGACACTGAGACGCAGAGACACTGAGACGCAGAGATGCAGAGACTCTGAGACTCAGAGACTCTGAGACGCAGAGACACTGAGATGCAGAGACTGTGAGACGCAGAGACTGTGAGACGCAGAGACTCTGAGACGCAGAGACTGTGAGACGCAGAGACTCTGAGACGCAGAGACTCTGAGACGCAGAGACTCTGAGACGCAGAGAGACTGAGACGCTGAGACGCAGAGACACTGAGACGCAGAGACTCTGAGACGCAGAGACTCTGAGACGCAGAAACACTGAGACGCAGAGACTCTGAGACGCAGAGACTCTGAGACGCAGAGAGACTGAGACGCTGAGACGCAGAGACACTGAGACGCAGAGACTCTGAGACGCAGAGACTCTGAGACGCAGAGTCACTGAGACGCAGAGACTCTGAGACGCAGAGACTCTGAGACGCAGAGACACTGAGACGCAGAGACTCTGAGACGCAGAGACACTGAGACACTGAGACGCAGAGACACTGACACGCAGAGACTCTGAGACGCAGAGACACTGAGACGCAGAGACTCTGAGACGCAGAGACACTGAGACGCAGAGACTCTGAGACGCAGAGACTCTGAGGCGCAGAGACTCTGAGACGCAAAGACTCTGAGACGCAGAGACACTGAGACGCAGAGACTCTGAGACGCAGAGACACTGAGACGCAGAGACACTGAGACGCAGAGACTCTGAGACGCAGAGACACTGAGACGCAGAGACTCTGAGACGCAGAGACACTGAGACGCAGGGACTCTGAGACGCAGAGACACTGAGACGCAGAGACTCTGAGACGCAGAGACTCTGAGACGCAGAGACTCTGAGACGCAGAGACTCTGAGACGCAGAGAGACTGAGACGCTGAGACGCAGAGACACTGAGACGCAGAGACTCTGAGACGCAGAGTCTCTGAGACGCAGAGACACTGAGACGCAGAGACTCTGAGACGCAGAGTCACTGAGACGCAGAGACTCTGAGACGCAGAGAATCTGAGACGCAGAGACACTGAGACGCAGAGACTCTGAGACGCAGAGACACTGAGGCGCAGAGACACTGAGACGCAGAGACTCTGAGACGCAGAGACACTGAGACGCAGAGACTCTGAGACGCAGAGACACTGAGACGCAGGGACTCTGAGACGCAGAGACACTGAGACGCAGAGACTGTGAGACGCAGAGACTCTGAGACGTAGAGACTCTGAGACGCAGAGACTCTGAGACGCAGAGACTCTGAGACGCAGAGACTCTGAGACGCAGAGAGACTGAGACGCTGAGACGCAGAGACACTGAGACGCAGAGACTGTGAGACGCAGAGACTCTGAGACTCAGAGACTCTGAGACGCAGAGAATATGAGACGCAGAGTGACTGAGACGCTGAGACGCAGAGACACTGAGACGCAGGGGCTGTGAGACGCAGAGACTCTGAGACGCAGAGACTCTGAGACGCCGAGACACTGAGACGCAGAGACTCTAAGACGCAGAGTCTCTGAGACGCAGAGAGACTGAGACGCTGAGACGCTGAGACGCAGAGACGCAGAGACACTGAGACGCAGAGTCTCTGAGACGCAGAGACAATGAGACGCAAAGACTCTGAGACGCTGAGACGCTGAGACGCAGAGAGACTGAGACGCTGAGACGCAGAGACACTGAGACGCAGAGACGCAGAGACTCTGAGACGCAGAGACACTGAGACGCAGAGACTCTGAGACGCAGAGACTCTGAGACGCAGAGACACTGAGACGCAGAGACTCTGAGACGCAGAGACTCTGAGACGCAGAGACTCTGAGACGCTGAGACACTGAGGCGCAGAGACTCTGAGACGCAGAGACTCCGAGACGCTGAGACGCAGAGACTCTGAGACGCAGATACACTGAGACGCAGAGACTCTGAGACGCAGGGACTCTGAGACGCTGAGACGCAGAGACTCTGAGACGCAGAGACACTGAGACGCAGAGACTCTGAGACGCAGAGACACTGAGACGCAGAGACTCTGAGACGCAGAGACACTGAGACGCAGAGACTCTGAGACGCAGAGACTCTGAGACGCAGAGGCACTGAGACGCAGAGACTCTGAGACGCAGAGACTCTGAGACGCTGAGACGCAGAGACTCTGAGACGCAGAGACACTGAGACGCAGAGACACTGAGACGCAGAGACTCTGAGACGCAGAGACTCTGAGACGCTGAGACGCAGAGACTCTGAGACGCAGAGACACTGAGACGCAGAGACACTGAGACGCAGAGACTCTGAGACGCAGAGACACTGAGACGCAGAGACTCTGAGTCGCAGAGACTCTGAGACGCAGAGACTCTGAGACGCAGAGACACTGAGGCGCAGAGAATCTGAGACGCAGAGATTCTGAGACGCAGAGACACTGAGACGCAGAGACTCTGAGACGCAGAGACTCTGAGACGCAGAGACTCTGAGACGAAGAGACTCTGAGACGCAGAGACTCTGAGACGCAGAGACTCTGAGACGCAGAGACTCTGAGACGCAGACACTCTGAGACGCAGAGACTCTGAGACGCAGAGACACTGAGACACTGAGACGCAGAGAATCTGAGACGCAGAGACTCTGAGACGCAGAGACGCTGAGACGCAGAGACTCTGAGACGTAGAGACTCTGAGACGCAGAGACACTGAGACGCAGAGACTCTGAGTCGCAGAGACTCTGAGACGCAGAGACTCTGAGACGCAGAGACTCTGAGACGCTGAGACGCAGAGACTCTGAGACGCTGAGACGCAGAGACTCTGAGACGCAGAGACTCTGAGACGCAGAGACTCTGAGACTCTGAGACGCAGAGACTCTTAGACGCAGAGACTCTGAGACGCAGAGACTCTGAGACGCAGAGACTCTGAGACTCTGAGACGCAGAGACTCTGAGACGCAGAGACACTGAGACGCAGAGACTCTGAGACGCAGAGACTCTGAGACGCAGAGACTCTGAGACGCAGAGACACTGAGACGCAGAGACACTGAGACGCAGAGACTCTGAGACGCAGAGACTCTGAGACTCTGAGACGCAGAGACTCTGAGACGCAGAGACTCTGAGACGCAGAGACTCTGAGACGCAGAGACTCTGAGACGCAGAGACTCTGAGACGCAGAGACACTGAGACGCAGAGACTCTGAGACGCAGAGACTCTGAGACGCAGAGACTCTGAGACGCTGAGACGCAGAGACTCTGAGACGCAGAGACTCTGAGACGCAGAGACTCTGAGACGCAGAGACACTGAGACGCAGAGACTCTGAGACGCAGAGACTCTGAGACGCAGAGACTCTGAGACGCAGAGACTCTGAGACGCAGAGACTCTGAGACGCAGAGACTCTGAGACGCTGAGACGCAGAGACGCTGAGACGCAGAGACGCTGAGACGCAGAGACTCTGAGATGCAGAGACACTGAGACCCAGAGACTCTGAGACGCAGAGACACTGAGACGCAGAGACTCTGAGACGCAGAGACTCTGCGACGCAGAGACTCTGAGACTCAGAGACTCTGAGACGCTGAGATGCTGAGACGCAGAGACTCTGAGGCGCAGAGACTCTGAGACGCAGAGACTCTGAGACGCAGAGACTCTGAGACGCAGAGACTCTGAGACACTGAGACGCAGAGACACTGAGACGCAGAGACTCAGAGACGCAGAGACACTGAGACGCAGAGACTCTGAGACGCAGAGACACTGAGACGCAGAGACTCTGAGACGCAGAGACTCTTAGACGCAGAGACTCTGAGACGCAGAGACTCTGAGACGCAGAGACTCTGAGATGCAGAGACGCTGAGACGCAGAGATGCAGAGACTCTGAGACGCAGAGACACTGAGACGCAGAGATGCAGAGACTCTGAGACTCAGAGACTCTGAGACGCAGAGACACTGAAACGCAGAGACACTGAGACGCAGAGACTCTGAGACGCAGAGACTCTGAGACGCAGAGACTCTGAGACGCTGAGACGCAGAGACTCTGAGACGCAGTGACTCTGAGACGCAGAGACACTGATACGCAGAGACTCTGAGACGCAGAGACTCTGAGACGCAGAGACACTGAGACGCAGAGACTCTGAGACGCAGAGACTCTGAGACGCAGAGACTCTGAGACGCAGGGACTCTGAGACGCTGAGACGCAGAGACTCTGAGACGCAGAGACACTGAGACGCCGAGACTCTGAGACGCAGAGACACTGAGACGCAGAGACTCTGAGACGCAGAGACACTGAGACGCAGAGACTCTGAGACGCAGAGACACTGAGACGCAGAGACTCTGAGACGCAGAGACTCTGAGACGCAGAGACACTGAGACGCAGCGACTCTGAGACGCAGAGACTCTGAGACGCTGAGACGCAGAGACGCTGCGACGCAGAGACTCTGAGACGCAGTGACTCTGAGACGCAGAGACACTGATACGCAGAGACTCTGAGACGCAGAGACTCTGAGACGCAGAGACCCTGAGACGCAGAGACTCTGAGACGCAGAGACTCTGAGACGCAGAGACTCCGAGACGCTGAGACGCAGAGACTCTGAGACGCAGAGACACTGAGACGCAGAGACTCTTAGGCGCAGGGACTCTGAGACGCTGAGACGCAGAGACTCTGAGACGCAGAGACACTGAGACGCAGAGACTCTGAGACGCAGAGACACTGAGACGCAGAGACTCTGAGACGCAGAGACACTGAGACGCAGAGACTCTGAGACGCAGAGACACTGAGACGCAGAGACTCTGAGACGCAGAGACTCTGAGACGCAGAGACACTGAGACGCAGCGACTCTGAGACGCAGAGACTCTGAGACGCTGAGACGCAGAGACGCTGCGACGCAGAGACTCTGAGACGCAGAGACACTGAGACGCAGAGACACTGAGACGCAGAGACTCTGAGACGCAGAGACTCTGAGACGCTGAGACGCAGAGACTCTGAGACGCAGAGACACTGAGACGCAGAGACTCTGAGTCGCAGAGACTCTGAGACGCAGAGACTCTGAGACGCAGAGACACTGAGACGCAGAGAATCTGAGACGCAGAGATTCTGAAACGCAGAGACACTGAGACGCAGAGACTCTGAGACGCAGAGACTCTGAGACGCAGAGACTCTGAGACGAAGAGGCTCTGAGACGCAGAGACTCTGAGACGCAGAGACTCTGAGACGCAGAGACTCTGAGACGCAGACACTCTGAGACGCAGAGACTCTGAGACGCAGAGACACTGAGACACTGAGACGCAGAGACTCTGAGACGCAGAGACTCTGAGACGCTGAGACGCAGAGACTCTGAGACGCTGAGACGCAGAGACTCTGAGACGCAGAGACACTGAGACGCAGAGTCTCTGAGACGCAGAGACTCTGAGACTCTGAGACGCAGAGACTCTTAGACGCAGAGACGCAGAGACGCAGAGACTCTGAGACGCAGAGACTCTGAGACTCTGAGACGCAGAGACTCTGAGACGCAGAGACTCTGAGACGCAGAGACACTGAGACGCAGAGACTCTGAGACGCAGAGACTCTGAGACGCAGAGACTCTGAGACGCAGAGACTCTGAGACGCAGAGACTCTGAGACGCAGAGACACTGAGACGCAGAGACACTGAGACGCAGAGATTCTGAGACGCAGAGACTCTGAGACTCTGGGACGCAGAGACTCTGAGACGCAGAGACTCTGAGACGCAGAGACTCTGAGACGCAGAGACACTGAGACGCAGAGACTCTGAGACGCAGAGACTCTGAGACGCAGAGACTCTGAGACGCAGAGACACTGAGACGCAGAGACTCTGAGACGCAGAGACTCTGAGACGCAGAGACTCTGAGACGCTGAGACGCTGAGATGCAGAGACTCTGAGACGCAGAGACTCTGAGACGCAGAGACTCTGAGACGCAGAGACACTGAGACGCAGAGACTCTAAGACGCAGAGTCTCTGAGACGCAGAGAGACTGAGACGCTGAGACGCTGAGACGCAGAGACGCAGAGACACTGAGACGCAGAGTCTCTGAGACGCAGAGACAATGAGACGCAAAGACTCTGAGACGCTGAGACGCTGAGACGCAGAGAGACTGAGACGCTGAGACGCAGAGACACTGAGACGCAGAGACGCAGAGACTCTGAGACGCAGAGACACTGAGACGCAGAGACTCTGAGACGCAGAGACTCTGAGACGCAGAGACACTGAGACGCAGAGACTCTGAGACGCAGAGACTCTGAGACGCAGAGACTCTGAGACGCTGAGACACTGAGGCGCAGAGACTCTGAGACGCAGAGACTCCGAGACGCTGAGACGCAGAGACTCTGAGACGCAGATACACTGAGACGCAGAGACTCTGAGACGCAGGGACTCTGAGACGCTGAGACGCAGAGACTCTGAGACGCAGAGACACTGAGACGCAGAGACTCTGAGACGCAGAGACACTGAGACGCAGAGACTCTGAGACGCAGAGACACTGAGACGCAGAGACTCTGAGACGCAGAGACTCTGAGACGCAGAGGCACTGAGACGCAGAGACTCTGAGACGCAGAGACTCTGAGACGCTGAGACGCAGAGACTCTGAGACGCAGAGACACTGAGACGCAGAGACACTGAGACGCAGAGACTCTGAGACGCAGAGACTCTGAGACGCTGAGACGCAGAGACTCTGAGACGCAGAGACACTGAGACGCAGAGACACTGAGACGCAGAGACTCTGAGACGCAGAGACACTGAGACGCAGAGACTCTGAGTCGCAGAGACTCTGAGACGCAGAGACTCTGAGACGCAGAGACACTGAGGCGCAGAGAATCTGAGACGCAGAGATTCTGAGACGCAGAGACACTGAGACGCAGAGACTCTGAGACGCAGAGACTCTGAGACGCAGAGACTCTGAGACGAAGAGACTCTGAGACGCAGAGACTCTGAGACGCAGAGACTCTGAGACGCAGAGACTCTGAGACGCAGACACTCTGAGACGCAGAGACTCTGAGACGCAGAGACACTGAGACACTGAGACGCAGAGAATCTGAGACGCAGAGACTCTGAGACGCAGAGACGCTGAGACGCAGAGACTCTGAGACGTAGAGACTCTGAGACGCAGAGACACTGAGACGCAGAGACTCTGAGTCGCAGAGACTCTGAGACGCAGAGACTCTGAGACGCAGAGACTCTGAGACGCTGAGACGCAGAGACTCTGAGACGCTGAGACGCAGAGACTCTGAGACGCAGAGACTCTGAGACGCAGAGACTCTGAGACTCTGAGACGCAGAGACTCTTAGACGCAGAGACTCTGAGACGCAGAGACTCTGAGACGCAGAGACTCTGAGACTCTGAGACGCAGAGACTCTGAGACGCAGAGACACTGAGACGCAGAGACTCTGAGACGCAGAGACTCTGAGACGCAGAGACTCTGAGACGCAGAGACACTGAGACGCAGAGACACTGAGACGCAGAGACTCTGAGACGCAGAGACTCTGAGACTCTGAGACGCAGAGACTCTGAGACGCAGAGACTCTGAGACGCAGAGACTCTGAGACGCAGAGACTCTGAGACGCAGAGACTCTGAGACGCAGAGACACTGAGACGCAGAGACTCTGAGACGCAGAGACTCTGAGACGCAGAGACTCTGAGACGCTGAGACGCAGAGACTCTGAGACGCAGAGACTCTGAGACGCAGAGACTCTGAGACGCAGAGACACTGAGACGCAGAGACTCTGAGACGCAAGACTCTGAGACGCAGAGACTCTGAGACGCAGAGACTCTGAGACGCAGAGACTCTGAGGCGAGACGCAGAGACGCTGAGACGCAGAGACGCTGAGACGCAGAGACTCTGAGATGCAGAGACACTGAGACCCAGAGACTCTGAGACGCAGAGACACTGAGACGCAGAGACTCTGAGACGCAGAGACTCTGCGACGCAGAGACTCTGAGACTCAGAGACTCTGAAGACGCTGAGATGCTGAGACGCAGAGACTCTGAGGCGCAGAGACTCTGAGACGCAGAGACTCTGAGACGCAGAGACTCTGAGACGCAGAGACTCTGAGACACTGAGACGCAGAGACACTGAGACGCAGAGACTCAGAGACGCAGAGACACTGAGACGCAGAGACTCTGAGACGCAGAGACACTGAGACGCAGAGACTCTGAGACGCAGAGACTCTTAGACGCAGAGACTCTGAGCGCAGAGACTCTGAGACGCAGAGACTCTGAGATGCAGAGACGCTGAGACGCAGAGATGCAGAGACTCTGAGACGCAGAGACTCTGAGACGCAGAGACACTGAGACGCAGAGACACTGAGACGCAGAGATGCAGAGACTCTGAGACTCAGAGACTCTGAGACGCAGAGACACTGAAACGCAGAGACACTGAGACGCAGAGACTCTGAGACGCAGAGACTCTGAGACGCAGAGACTCTGAGACGCTGAGACGCAGAGACTCTGAGACGCAGTGACTCTGAGACGCAGAGACACTGATACGCAGAGACTCTGAGACGCAGAGACTCTGAGACGCAGAGACACTGAGACGCAGAGACTCTGAGACGCAGAGACTCTGAGACGCAGAGACTCTGAGACGCAGGGACTCTGAGACGCTGAGACGCAGAGACTCTGAGACGCAGAGACACTGAGACGCCGAGACTCTGAGACGCAGAGACACTGAGACGCAGAGACTCTGAGACGCAGAGACACTGAGACGCAGAGACTCTGAGACGCAGAGACACTGAGACGCAGAGACTCTGAGACGCAGAGACTCTGAGACGCAGAGACACTGAGACGCAGCGACTCTGAGACGCAGAGACTCTGAGACGCTGAGACGCAGAGACGCTGCGACGCAGAGACTCTGAGACGCAGTGACTCTGAGACGCAGAGACACTGATACGCAGAGACTCTGAGACGCAGAGACTCTGAGACGCAGAGACCCTGAGACGCAGAGACTCTGAGACGCAGAGACTCTGAGACGCAGAGACTCCGAGACGCTGAGACGCAGAGACTCTGAGACGCAGAGACACTGAGACGCAGAGACTCTTAGGCGCAGGGACTCTGAGACGCTGAGACGCAGAGACTCTGAGACGCAGAGACACTGAGACGCAGAGACTCTGAGACGCAGAGACACTGAGACGCAGAGACTCTGAGACGCAGAGACACTGAGACGCAGAGACTCTGAGACGCAGAGACACTGAGACGCAGAGACTCTGAGACGCAGAGACTCTGAGACGCAGAGACACTGAGACGCAGCGACTCTGAGACGCAGAGACTCTGAGACGCTGAGACGCAGAGACGCTGCGACGCAGAGACTCTGAGACGCAGAGACACTGAGACGCAGAGACACTGAGACGCAGAGACTCTGAGACGCAGAGACTCTGAGACGCTGAGACGCAGAGACTCTGAGACGCAGAGACACTGAGACGCAGAGACTCTGAGTCGCAGAGACTCTGAGACGCAGAGACTCTGAGACGCAGAGACACTGAGACGCAGAGAATCTGAGACGCAGAGATTCTGAAACGCAGAGACACTGAGACGCAGAGACTCTGAGACGCAGAGACTCTGAGACGCAGAGACTCTGAGACGAAGAGGCTCTGAGACGCAGAGACTCTGAGACGCAGAGACTCTGAGACGCAGAGACTCTGAGACGCAGACACTCTGAGACGCAGAGACTCTGAGACGCAGAGACACTGAGACACTGAGACGCAGAGACTCTGAGACGCAGAGACTCTGAGACGCTGAGACGCAGAGACTCTGAGACGCTGAGACGCAGAGACTCTGAGACGCAGAGACACTGAGACGCAGAGTCTCTGAGACGCAGAGACTCTGAGACTCTGAGACGCAGAGACTCTTAGACGCAGAGACGCAGAGACGCAGAGACTCTGAGACGCAGAGACTCTGAGACTCTGAGACGCAGAGACTCTGAGACGCAGAGACTCTGAGACGCAGAGACACTGAGACGCAGAGACTCTGAGACGCAGAGACTCTGAGACGCAGAGACTCTGAGACGCAGAGACTCTGAGACGCAGAGACACTGAGACGCAGAGACACTGAGACGCAGAGATTCTGAGACGCAGAGACTCTGAGACTCTGGGACGCAGAGACTCTGAGACGCAGAGACTCTGAGACGCAGAGACTCTGAGACGCAGAGACACTGAGACGCAGAGACTCTGAGACGCAGAGACTCTGAGACGCAGAGACTCTGAGACGCAGAGACACTGAGACGCAGAGACTCTGAGACGCAGAGACTCTGAGACGCAGAGACTCTGAGACGCTGAGACGCTGAGATGCAGAGACTCTGAGACGCAGAGACTCTGAGACGCAGAGACTCTGAGACGCAGAGACTCTGAGACGCAGAGACTCTGAGACGCAGAGACTCTGAGACGCTGACACGCAGAGACGCTGAGACGCAGAGACGCTGAGACGCAGAGACTCTGAGATGCAGAGACACTGAGACCCAGAGACTCTGAGACGCAGAGACACTGAGACGCAGAGACTCTGAGACGCAGAGACTCTGCGACGCAGAGACTCTGAGACTCAGAGACTCTGAGACGCTGAGACGCAGAGACGCTGAGACGCAGAGACGCTGAGACGCAGAGACTCTGAGATGCAGAGACGCTGAGACCCAGAGACTCTGAGATGCAGAGACACTGAGACGCAGAGACTCTGAGACGCAGAGACTCTGCGACGCAGAGACTCTGAGACTCAGAGACTCTGAGACGCTGAGATGCTGAGACGCAGAGACTCTGAGGCGCAGAGACTCTGAGACGCAGAGACTCTGAGACGCAGAGACTCTGAGACGCAGAGACTCTGAGACACTGAGACGCAGAGACACTGAGACGCAGAGACTCAGAGACGCAGAGACACTGAGACGCAGAGACTCTGAGACGCAGAGACACTGAGACGCAGAGACTCTGAGACGCAGAGACTCTTAGACGCAGAGACTCTGAGACGCAGAGACTCTGAGACGCAGAGACTCTGAGATGCAGAGACACTGAGACGCAGAGATGCAGACACTCTGAGACGCAGAGACTCTGAGACGCAGAGACACTGAGACGCAGAGACACTGAGGCGCAGAGATGCAGAGACTCTGAGACTCAGAGACTCTGAGACGCAGAGACACTGAGACGCAGAGACACTGTGACGCAGAGACACTGAGACGCAGAGACTCTGAGACGCAGAGACTCTGAGACGCAGAGACACTGAGACGCAGAGACACTGAGACGCAGAGACTCTGAGACGCAGAGACTCTGAGACGCTGAGACGCAGAGACTCTGAGACGCAGTAACTCTGAGACGCAGAGAATCTGAGACGCAGGGAAACTGACACGCTGAGACGCAGAGACTCTGAGACGCAGAGACTCTGAGACGCAGAGACGCAGAGACTCTGAGAAGCAGAGACTCTGAGACACAGAGACTCTGAGACGCTGAGACACTGAGACTCTGAGACGCAGAGACGCAGAGACGCAGAGACTCTGAGACGCAGAGACGCAGAGACTCTGAGACGCAGAGACGCAGAGACTCTGAGACGCAGAGACGCAGAGACTTTGAGACGCAGAGACGCAGAGACTCTGAGACGCAGAGACGCAGAGACTCTGAGACGCAGAGACGCAGAGACTCTGAGACGCAGAGACGCAGAGACTCTGAGACGCAGAGACGCAGAGACTCTGAGACGCAGAGACGCAGAGACTCTGAGACGCAGAGACGCAGAGACACTGAGACGCAGAGACACTGAGACTCTGAGACGCAGAGACGCAGAGACGCAGAGACGCAGAGACTCTGAGACGCAGAGACTCTGAGACGCAGAGACGCAGAGACGCAGAGACTCTGAGACGCAGAGACGCAGAGACTCTGAGACGCAGACACACTGAGACTCTGAGACGCAGAGACGCAGAGACGCAGAGACTCTGAGACGCAGAGACACTGAGACTCTGAGACGCAGAGACGCAGAGACGCAGAGACACTGACACGCAGAGACTCTGAGACGCAGAGACGCAGAGACTCTGAGACGCAGAGACACTGAGACGCAGAGACTCTGAGACGCAGAGACTCTGAGACGCAGAGACGCAGAGACTCTGAGACGCAGAGACACTGAGACTCTGAGACGCAGAGACTCTGAGACGCAGAGACGCAGAGACGCAGAGACTCTGAGACGCAGAGACACTGAGACTCTGAGACGCAGAGACACTGAGATTCTGAGACGCAGAGACGCAGAGACGCAGAGACTCTGAGACTCTGAGACGCAGAGACGCAGAGACTCTGAGACGCAGAGACACTGAGACTCTGAGACTCTGAGACGCAGAGACTCTGAGACGCAGAGACTCTGAGACTCTGAGACGCAGAGACGCAGAGACGCAGAGACGCAGAGACTCTGAGACGCAGAGACACTGAGACTCTGAGACGCAGAGACGCAGAGACGCAGAGACGCAGAGACTCTGAGACTCTGAGACGCAGAGACTCTGAGACGCAGAGACGCAGAGACTCTGAGACGCAGAGACACTGAGACTCTGAGACGCAGAGACGCAGAGACTCTGAGACGCAGAGACGCAGAGACGCAGAGACGCAGAGACACTGAGACGCAGAGGCACTGAGAAGCAGAGACTCTGAGATGCAGAGACGCAGAGACTCTGAGACGCAGAGACGCAGAGACTCTGAGACGCAGAGACGCAGAGACTCTGAGACGCAGAGACGCAGAGACTCTGAGACGCAGAGACGCAGAGACTCTGAGACGCAGAGACGCAGAGACTCTGAGACGCAGAGACGCAGAGACTCTGAGACGCAGAGACGCAGAGACTCTGAGACGCAGAGACACTGAGACGCAGAGACACTGAGACGCAGAGACACTGAGAAGCAGAGACTCTGAGACGCAGAGACGCAGAGACTCTGAGACGCAGAGACGCAGAGACTCTGAGACGCAGAGACGCAGAGACTCTGAGACGCAGAGACGAGAGACTCTGAGACGCAGAGACACTGAGACGCAGAGACGCAGAGACACTGAGACGCAGAGACACTGAGAAGCAGAGACTCTGAGACGCAGAGACGCAGAGACTCTGAGACGCAGAGACTCTGAGACCGAGAGACGCAGAGACTCTGAGACGCAGAGACGCAGAGACTCTGAGACGCAGAGACGCAGAGACTCTGAGACGCAGAGACGCAGAGACTCTGAGACGCAGAGACGCAGAGACTCTGAGACGCAGAGACGCAGAGACTCTGAGACGCAGAGACGCAGAGACTCTGAGACGCAGAGACGCAGAGACTCTGAGACGCAGAGACGCAGAGACTCTGAGACGCAGAGACGCAGAGACTCTGAGACGCAGAGACGCAGAGACTCACGCGAGACGCAGAGACCTGAGACGCAGAGACTCTGAGACGCAGAGACTCTGAGACGCAGAGACGCAGAGACTCTGAGACGCAGAGACGCTGAGACGCACAGACTCTGAGACGCAGAGACGCTGAGACGCAGAGACGCTGAGACGCAGAGACGCTGAGACGCAGAGACTCTGAGACGCAGAGACACTGAGACGCAGAGACGCAGGACGCTGAGACGCAGAGACGCAGAGACTCTGAGACGCAGAGACGCAGAGACTCTGAGACGCAGAGACACTGAGACGCAGAGACGCTGAGACGCAGAGACGCAGAGACTCTGAGACGCAGAGACACTGAGACGCAGAGACACTGAGACGCAGAGACTCTGAGACGCAGAGACACTGAGACGCAGAGACTCTGAGACGCAGAGACTCTGAGACGCAGAGACACTGAGACGCAGAGACTCTGAGACGCAGAGACTCTGAGAAGCAGAGACACTGAGACGCAGAGACTCTGAGACGCAGAGACTCTGAGACGCAGAGACACTGAGACGCAGAGACTCTGAGACGCAGAGACACTGAGACGCAGAGACACTGAGACGCAGAGACTCTGAGACGCAGAGACTCTGAGACGCTGAGACGCAGAGACTCTGAGACGCAGAGACACTGAGACGCAGAGACGAAGAGACGCAGAGACACTGACACGCAGAGACTCTGAGACGCAGAGACGCAGAGACTCTGAGACGCAGAGACACTGAGACGCAGAGACTCTGAGACGCAGAGACTCTGAGACGCAGAGACGCAGAGACTCTGAGACGCAGAGACACTGAGACTCTGAGACTCAGAGACTCTGAGACGCAGAGACGCAGAGACGCAGAGACTCTGAGACGCAGAGACACTGAGACTCTGAGACGCAGAGACACTGAGATTCTGAGACGCAGAGACGCAGAGACGCAGAGACTCTGAGACGCAGAGACTCTGAGACGCAGAGACGCAGAGACTCTGAGACGCAGAGACACTGAGACTCTGAGACTCTGAGACGCAGAGACTCTGAGACGCAGAGACTCTGAGACTCTGAGACGCAGAGACGCAGAGACGCAGAGACTCTGAGACGCAGAGACACTGAGACTCTGAGACGCAGAGACGCAGAGACGCAGAGACGCAGAGACTCTGAGACTCTGAGACGCAGAGACTCTGAGACGCAGAGACGCAGAGACTCTGAGACGCAGAGACACTGAGACTCTGAGACGCAGAGACGCAGAGACTCTGAGACGCAGAGACGCAGAGACGCAGAGACGCAGAGACACTGAGACGCAGAGACGCAGAGACGCAGAGACTCTGAGACGCAGAGACTCTGAGACGCAGAGACGCAGAGACTCTGAGACGCAGAGACGCAGAGACTCTGAGACGCAGAGACGCAGAGACTCTGAGACGCAGAGACGCAGAGACTCTGAGACGCAGAGACGCAGAGACTCTGAGACGCAGAGACACTGAGACGCAGAGACGCAGAGACACTGAGACGCAGAGACACTGAGAAGCAGAGACTCTGAGACGCAGAGACGCAGAGACTCTGAGACGCAGAGACGCAGAGACTCTGAGACGCAGAGACGCAGAGACTCTGAGACGCAGAGACGCAGAGACTCTGAGACGCAGAGACACTGAGACGCAGAGACGCAGAGACACTGAGACGCAGAGACACTGAGAAGCAGAGACTCTGAGACGCAGAGACGCAGAGACTCTGAGACGCAGAGACTCTGAGACGCAGAGACGCAGAGACTCTGAGACGCAGAGACGCAGAGACTCTGAGACGCAGAGACGCAGAGACTCTGAGACGCAGAGACGCAGAGACTCTGAGACGCAGAGACGCAGAGACTCTGAGACGCAGAGACGCAGAGACTCTGAGACGCAGAGACGCAGAGACTCTGAGACGCAGAGACGCAGAGACTCTGAGACGCAGAGACGCAGAGACTCTGAGACGCAGAGACGCAGAGACTCTGAGACGCAGAGACGCAGAGACTCTGAGACGCAGAGACGCAGAGACTCTGAGACGCAGAGACGCAGAGACTCTGAGACGCAGAGACGCAGAGACTCTGAGACGCAGAGACGCAGAGACTCTGAGACGCAGAGACGCAGAGAACCTGAGACGCAGAGACTCTGAGACGCAGAGACTCTGAGACGCAGAGACGCAGAGACTCTGAGACGCAGAGACGCTGAGACGCACAGACTCTGAGACGCAGAGACGCTGAGACGCAGAGACGCTGAGACGCAGAGACGCTGAGACGCAGAGACTCTGAGACGCAGAGACACTGAGACGCAGAGACGCTGAGACGCAGAGACGCAGAGACTCTGAGACGCAGAGACGCAGAGACTCTGAGACGCAGAGACACTGAGACGCAGAGACGCTGAGACGCAGAGACGCAGAGACTCTGAGACGCAGAGACACTGAGACGCAGAGACACTGAGACGCAGAGACTCTGAGACGCAGAGACACTGAGACGCAGAGACTCTGAGACGCAGAGACTCTGAGACGCAGAGACACTGAGACGCAGAGACTCTGAGACGCAGAGACTCTGAGAAGCAGAGACACTGAGACGCAGAGACTCTGAGACGCAGAGACTCTGAGACGCAGAGACACTGAGACGCAGAGACTCTGAGACGCAGAGACACTGAGACGCAGAGACACTGAGACGCAGAGACTCTGAGACGCAGAGACTCTGAGACGCTGAGACGCAGAGACTCTGAGACGCAGAGACACTGAGACGCAGAGACGAAGAGACGCAGAGACACTGACACGCAGAGACTCTGAGACGCAGAGACGCAGAGACTCTGAGACGCAGAGACACTGAGACGCAGAGACTCTGAGACGCAGAGACTCTGAGACGCAGAGACGCAGAGACTCTGAGACGCAGAGACACTGAGACTCTGAGACTCAGAGACTCTGAGACGCAGAGACGCAGAGACGCAGAGACTCTGAGACGCAGAGACACTGAGACTCTGAGACGCAGAGACACTGAGATTCTGAGACGCAGAGACGCAGAGACGCAGAGACTCTGAGACGCAGAGACTCTGAGACGCAGAGACGCAGAGACTCTGAGACGCAGAGACACTGAGACTCTGAGACTCTGAGACGCAGAGACTCTGAGACGCAGAGACTCTGAGACTCTGAGACGCAGAGACGCAGAGACGCAGAGACTCTGAGACGCAGAGACACTGAGACTCTGAGACGCAGAGACGCAGAGACGCAGAGACGCAGAGACTCTGAGACTCTGAGACGCAGAGACTCTGAGACGCAGAGACGCAGAGACTCTGAGACGCAGAGACACTGAGACTCTGAGACGCAGAGACGCAGAGACTCTGAGACGCAGAGACGCAGAGACGCAGAGACGCAGAGACACTGAGACGCAGAGACGCAGAGACGCAGAGACTCTGAGACGCAGAGACTCTGAGACGCAGAGACGCAGAGACTCTGAGACGCAGAGACGCAGAGACTCTGAGACGCAGAGACGCAGAGACTCTGAGACGCAGAGACGCAGAGACTCTGAGACGCAGAGACGCAGAGACTCTGAGACGCAGAGACACTGAGACGCAGAGACGCAGAGACACTGAGACGCAGAGACACTGAGAAGCAGAGACTCTGAGACGCAGAGACGCAGAGACTCTGAGACGCAGAGACGCAGAGACTCTGAGACGCAGAGACGCAGAGACTCTGAGACGCAGAGACGCAGAGACTCTGAGACGCAGAGACACTGAGACGCAGAGACGCAGAGACACTGAGACGCAGAGACACTGAGAAGCAGAGACTCTGAGACGCAGAGACGCAGAGACTCTGAGACGCAGAGACTCTGAGACGCAGAGACGCAGAGACTCTGAGACGCAGAGACGCAGAGACTCTGAGACGCAGAGACGCAGAGACTCTGAGACGCAGAGACGCAGAGACTCTGAGACGCAGAGACGCAGAGACTCTGAGACGCAGAGACGCAGAGACTCTGAGACGCAGAGACGCAGAGACTCTGAGACGCAGAGACGCAGAGACTCTGAGACGCAGAGACGCAGAGACTCTGAGACGCAGAGACGCAGAGACTCTGAGACGCAGAGACGCAGAGACTCTGAGACGCAGAGACGCAGAGACCTGAGACGCAGAGACTCTGAGACGCAGAGACTCTGAGACGCAGAGACGCAGAGACTCTGAGACGCAGAGACGCTGAGACGCACAGACTCTGAGACGCAGAGACGCTGAGACGCAGAGACGCTGAGACGCAGAGACGCTGAGACGCAGAGACGCTGAGACGCAGAGACTCTGAGACGCAGAGACACTGAGACGCAGAGACGCTGAGACGCAGAGACGCAGAGACTCTGAGACGCAGAGACGCAGAGACTCTGAGACGCAGAGACACTGAGACGCAGAGACGCTGAGACGCAGAGACGCAGAGACTCTGAGACGCAGAGACACTGAGACGCAGAGACACTGAGACGCAGAGACACTGAGACGCAGAGACACTGAGACGCAGAGACTCTGAGACGCAGAGACTCTGAGACGCAGAGACACTGAGACGCAGAGACTCTGAGACGCAGAGACTCTGAGAAGCAGAGACACTGAGACGCAGAGACTCTGAGACGCAGAGACTCTGAGACGCAGAGACACTGAGACGCAGAGACTCTGAGACGCAGAGACACTGAGACGCAGAGACTCTGAGACGCAGAGACTCTGAGACGCAGAGACACTGAGACGCAGAGACTCTGAGACGCAGAGACTCTGAGACGCAGAGAGACTGAGACTCTGAGACGCAGAGACACTGAGACGCAGAGACTCTGAGACGCAGAGACTCTGAGACGCAGAGACACTGAGACGCAGAGACTCTGAGACGCAGAGACTCTGAGACGCAGAGAGACTGAGACGCTGAGACGCAGAGACACTGAGACGCAGAGACTCTGAGACGCAGAGACTCTGAGACGCAGAGACACTGAGACGCAGAGACTCTGAGACGCAGAGACTCTGAGACGCAGAGACACTGAGACGCAGAGACTCTGAGACGCAGAGACACTGAGACACTGAGACGCAGAGACACTGAGACGCAGAGACTCTGAGACGCAGAGACACTGAGACGCAGAGACTCTGAGACGCAGAGACACTGAGACGCAGAGACTCTGAGACGCAGAGACTCTGAGGCGCAGAGACTCTGAGACGCAGACACTCTGAGACGCAGAGACACTGAGATGCAGAGACTCTGAGACGCAGAGACACTGAGACGCAGAGACACTGAGACGCAGAGACTCTGAGACGCAGAGACACTGAGACGCAGGGACTCTGAGACGCAGAGACACTGAGACGCAGGGACTCTGAGACGCAGAGACACTGAGACGCAGAGACTCTGAGACGCAGAGACTCTGAGACGCAGAGACTCTGAGACGCAGAGACTCTGAGACGCAGAGAGACTGAGACGCTGAGACGCAGAGACACTGAGACGCAGAGACTCTGAGACGCAGAGTCTCTGAGACGCAGAGACACTGAGACGCAGAGACTCTGAGACGCAGAGACTCTGAGACGCAGAGACACTGAGACGCAGAGACTCTGAGACGCAGAGACACTGAGGCGCAGAGACACTGAGACGCAGAGACTCTGAGACGCAGAGACACTGAGACGCAGAGACTCTGAGACGCAGAGACACTGAGACGCAGCGACTCTGAGAAGCAGAGACACTGAGACGCAGAGACTGTGAGACGCAGAGACTCTGAGACGTAGAGACTCTGAGACGCAGAGACTCTGAGACGCAGAGACTCTGAGACGCAGAGACTCTGAGACGCAGAGAGACTGAGACGCTGAGACGCAGAGACACTGAGACGCAGAGACTGTGAGACGCAGAGACTCTGAGACTCAGAGACTCTGAGACGCAGAGACTCTGAGACGCAGAGTGACTGAGACGCTGAGACGCAGAGACACTGAGACGCAGGGACTGTGAGACGCAGAGACTCTGAGACGCAGAGACTCTGAGACGCAGAGACACTGAGACGCAGAGACTCTAAGACGCAGAGACTCTGAGACACAGAGAGACTGAGACGCTGAGACGCTGAGACGCAGAGACGCAGAGACACTGAGACGCAGAGACTCTGAGACGCAGAGACACTGAGACGCAAAGACTCTGAGACGCTGAGACGCTGAGACGCAGAGAGACTGAGACGCTGAGACGCAGAGACACTGAGACGCAGAGACACCGAGACGCAGAGACACCGAGACACAGAGACTCTGAGACGCAGAGACGCAGAGACTCTGAGACGCAGAGACTCTGAGACGCAGAGACTCTGAGACGCAGAGACTCTGAGACGCAGAGACGCAGAGACTCTGAGACGCAGAGACACTGAGACGCTGAGACGCAGAGACACCGAGACACAGAGACTCTGAGACGCAGAGACGCAGAGACTCTGAGACGCAGAGACTCTGAGACGCAGAGACTCTGAGACGCAGAGACTCTGAGACGCAGAGACGCAGAGACTCTGAGACGCAGAGACACTGAGACGCTGAGACGCAGAGACACCGAGACGCAGAGACACCGAGACGCAGAGACTCTGAGACGCAGAGACGCAGAGACTCTGAGACGCAGAGACTCTGAGACGCAGAGACTCTGAGACGCTGAGACGCAGAGACTCTGAGACGCAGAGACACTGAGACGCAGAGACGCAGAGACTCTGAGACGCAGAGACACTGAGACGCAGAGACGCTGAGACACAGAGACACTGAGACGCAGAGACGCTGAGACACAGAGACTCTGAGACGCAGAGACTCTGAGACGCAGAGACACTGAGACGCAGAGACTCTGAGACGCTGTGACGCTGAGACGCAGAGACGCTGAGACACAGAGACTCTGAGACGCAGAGACACTGAGACGCAGAGACTCTGAGACGCAGAGACTCTGAGACGCTGAGACGCTGAGACGCAGAGACTCTGAGACGCTGAGACGCTGAGACGCAGAGACACTGAGACGCAGAGACTCTGAGACGCAGAGACTCTGAGACGCTGAGACGCTGAGACGCAGAGACGCAGAGACTCTGAGACGCAGAGACACTGAGACGCAGAGACGCTGAGACGCAGAGACTCTGAGACGCAGAGACTCTGAGAAGCAGAGACTCTGAGACGCAGAGACGCTGAGACGCAGAGACACTGAGACGCAGAGACTCTGAGAAGCAGAGACTCTGAGACGCAGAGACGCTGAGACGCTGAGACGCAGAGACGCAGAGACTCTGAGAAGCAGAGACTCTGAGACGCAGAGACGCTGAGACGCAGAGACGCTGAGACGCAGAGACTCTGAGACGCAGAGACGCTGAGACGCAGAGACGCTGAGACGCAGAGACACTGAGACGCAGAGACTCTGAGACGCAGAGACGCTGAGACGCACAGACGCTGAGACGCAGAGACTCTGAGACGCAGAGACACTGAGACGCAGAGACTCTGAGACGCAGAGACGCTGAGACGCAGAGACGCTGAGACGCAGAGACGCTGAGACGCAGAGACACTGAGACGCAGAGACTCTGAGACGCAGAGACGCTGAGACGCAGAGATGCTGAGACGCAGAGACTCTGAGACGCAGAGACACTGAGACGCAGAGACTCTGAGACGCAGAGACTCTGAGACGCTGAGACGCTGAGACGCTGAGACGCTGAGACGCAGAGACACTGAGACGCAGAGACTCTGAGACGCAGAGACGCTGAGACGCTGAGACGCAGAGACTCTGAGACGCAGAGACGCTGAGACGCAGAGACTCTGAGACGCAGAGACGCAGAGACTCTGAGACGCAGAGACTCTGAGACGCAGAGACGCTGAGACGCAGAGACTCTGAGACGCAGAGACGCTGAGACGCAGAGACGCTGAGACGCAGAGACGCTGAGACGCAGAGACGCTGAGACGCAGAGACTCTGAGACGCAGAGACGCTGAGACGCAGAGACGCTGAGACGCAGAGACGCAGAGACTCTGAGACGCAGAGACACTGAGACGCAGAGACACTGAGACGCAGAGACTCTGAGACGCTGAGACGCTGAGACGCTGAGACGCAGAGACGCAGAGACGCAGAGACTCTGAGACGCAGAGACTCTGAGACGCAGAGACACTGAGACGCAGAGACTCTGAGACGCAGAGACTCTGAGACGCAGAGACACTGAGACGCAGAGACTCTGAGACGCAGAGACGCTGAGACGCTGAGACGCAGAGACTCTGAGACGCAGAGACGCTGAGACGCAGAGACTCTGAGACGCAGAGACGCTGAGACGCAGAGACGCTGAGACGCAGAGACGCTGAGACGCAGAGACTCTGAGACGCAGAGACACTGAGACGCAGAGACGCTGAGACGCAGAGACTCTGAGACGCAGAGACACTGAGACGCAGAGACTCTGAGACGCAGAGACTCTGAGACGCAGTGACTCTGAGACGCAGAGACACTGAGACGCAGAGACTCTGAGACGCAGAGACTCTGAGACGCAGAGACACTGAGACGCAGAGACTCTGCGACGCAGAGACGCTGAGACGCTGAGACGCAGACACTCTGAGACGCAGAGACGCTGAGACGCAGAGACTCTGAGACGCAGAGACGCTGAGACGCAGAGACGCTGAGACGCAGAGACGCTGAGACGCAGAGACGCTGAGACGCAGAGACGCTGAGACGCAGAGACGCAGAGACTCTGAGACGCAGAGACACTGAGACGCAGAGACACTGGGACGCAGAGACTCTGAGACGCAGAGACACTGAGACGCAGAGACTCTGAGACGCAGAGACTCTGAGACGCAGAGACACTGAGACGCAGAGACTCTGAGACGCAGAGACTCTGAGAAGCAGAGACACTGAGACGCAGAGACTCTGAGACGCAGAGACTCTGAGACGCAGAGACTCTGAGACGCAGAGACACTGAGACGCAGAGACACAGAGACGCAGAGACTCTGAGACGCAGAGACTCTGAGACGCAGAGACTCTGAGACGCAGAGACACTGAGACGCAGAGACTCTGAGACGCAGAGACACTGAGACGCAGAGACACAGAGACGCAGAGACTCTGAGACGCAGAGACTCTGAGACGCAGAGACACTGAGACGCAGAGACTCTGAGACGCAGAGACACTGAGACGCAGGGACTCTGAGACGCAGAGACACTGAGACGCAGAGACTGTGAGACGCAGAGACTGTGAGACGCAGAGACTCTGAGACGCAGAGACTCTGAGACGCAGAGACTCTGAGACGCAGAGAGACTGAGACGCTGAGACGCAGAGACACTGAGACGCAGAGACTCTGAGACGCAGAGACTCTGAGACGCAGAGACACTGAGACGCAGAGACTCTGAGACGCAGAGACTCTGAGACGCAGAGAGACTGAGACGCTGAGACGCAGAGACACTGAGACGCAGAGACTCTGAGACGCAGAGACTCTGAGACGCAGAGTCACTGAGACGCAGAGACTCTGAGACGCAGAGACTCTGAGACGCAGAGACACTGAGACGCAGAGACTCTGAGACGCAGAGACACTGAGACGCAGAGATGCAGACACTCTGAGACGCAGAGACACTGAGACGCAGAGACTCTGAGACGCAGAGACACTGAGACGCAGAGACTCTGAGACGCAGAGACACTGAGACGCAGAGACTCTGAGACGCAGAGACTCTGAGGCGCAGAGACTCTGAGACGCAGAGACTCTGAGACGCAGAGACACTGAGACGCAGAGACTCTGAGACGCAGAGACACTGAGACGCAGAGACACTGAGACGCAGAGACTCTGAGACGCAGAGACACTGAGACGCAGAGACTCTGAGACGCAGAGACACTGAGACGCAGGGACTCTGAGACGCAGAGACACTGAGACGCAGAGACTCTGAGACGCAGAGACTCTGAGACGCAGAGACTCTGAGACGCAGAGACTCTGAGACGCAGAGACTCTGAGACGCTGAGACGCAGAGACACTGAGACGCAGAGACTCTGAGACGCAGAGTCTCTGAGACGCAGAGACACTGAGACGCAGAGACTCTGAGACGCAGAGACACTGAGACGCAGAGACTCTGAGACGCAGAGACTCTGAGACGCAGAGACACTGAGACGCAGAGACTCTGAGACGCAGAGACACTGAGGCGCAGAGGCACGGAGACGCAGAGACTCTGAGACGCAGAGACACTGAGACGCAGAGACTCTGAGACGCAGAGACACTGAGACGCAGGGACTCTGAGACGCAGAGACACTGAGACGCAGAGACTGTGAGACGCAGAGACTCTGAGACGTAGAGACTCTGAGACGCAGAGACTCTGAGACGCAGAGACTCTGAGACGCAGAGACTCTGAGACGCAGAGAGATTGAGACGCTGAGACGCAGAGACACTGAGACGCAGAGACTGTGTGACGCAGAGACTCTGAGACTCAGAGACTCTGAGACGCAGAGACTCTGAGACGCAGAGTGACTGAGACGCTGAGACGCAGAGACACTGAGACGCAGGGACTGTGAGACGCAGAGACTCTGAGACGCAGAGACTCTGAGACGCAGAGACACTGAGACGCAGAGACTCTAAGACGCAGAGACTCTGAGACGCAGAGAGACTGAGACGCTGAGACGCTGAGACGCAGAGACGCAGAGACACTGAGACGCAGAGACTCTGAGACGCAGAGACAATGAGACGCAAAGACTCTGAGACGCTGAGACGCTGAGACGCAGAGAGACTGAGACGCTGAGACGCAGAGACACTGAGACGCAGAGACGCAGAGACTCTGAGACGCAGAGACACTGAGACGCAGAGACTCTGAGACGCAGAGACACTGAGACGCAGAGACTCTGAGACGCAGAGACTCTGAGACGCAGAGGCACTGAGACGCAGAGACTCTGAGACGCAGAGACTCTGAGACGCTGAGACGCAGAGACTCTGAGACGCAGAGACACTGAGACGCAGGGACACTGAGACGCAGAGACTCTGAGACGCAGAGACTCTGAGACGCTGAGACGCAGAGACTCTGAGA
The DNA here is from genome assembly GCF_965287045.1 of Carcharhinus amblyrhynchos. Classification (NCBI taxonomy): domain Eukaryota; kingdom Metazoa; phylum Chordata; class Chondrichthyes; order Carcharhiniformes; family Carcharhinidae; genus Carcharhinus; species Carcharhinus amblyrhynchos. The sequence continues at coordinate 187,905 of NW_027649954.1, read as the reverse complement.
CGCAGAGACACTGAGACGCAGAGACACTGAGACGCAGAGACTCTGAGACGCAGAGACACTGAGACGCAGAGACTCTGAGTCGCAGAGACTCTGAGACGCAGAGACTCTGAGACGCAGAGACACTGAGGCGCAGAGAATCTGAGACGCAGAGATTCTGAGACGCAGAGACACTGAGACGCAGAGACTCTGAGACGCAGAGACTCTGAGACGCAGAGACTCTGAGACGAAGAGACTCTGAGACGCAGAGACTCTGAGACGCAGAGACTCTGAGACGCAGAGACTCTGAGACGCAGACACTCTGAGACGCAGAGAATCTGAGACGCAGAGACACTGAGACACTGAGACGCAGAGACTCTGAGACGCAGAGACTCTGAGACGCAGAGACGCTGAGACGCAGAGACTCTGAGACGTAGAGACTCTGAGACGCAGAGACACTGAGACGCAGAGACTCTGAGTCGCAGAGACTCTGAGACGCAGAGACTCTGAGACGCAGAGACTCTGAGACGCTGAGACGCAGAGACTCTGAGACGCTGAGACGCAGAGATTCTGAGACGCAGAGACTCTGAGACGCAGAGACTCTGAGACTCTGAGACGCAGAGACTCTTAGACGCAGAGACTCTGAGACGCAGAGACTCTGAGACGCAGAGACTCTGAGACTCTGAGACGCAGAGACTCTGAGACGCAGAGACTCTGAGACGCAGAGACACTGAGACGCAGACACTCTGAGACGCAGAGACTCTGAGACGCAGAGACTCTGAGACGCAGAGACACTGAGACGCAGAGACACTGAGACGCAGAGACTCTGAGACGCAGAGACTCTGAGACTCTGGGACGCAGAGACTCTGAGACGCAGAGACTCTGAGACGCAGAGACTCTGAGACGCAGAGACTCTGAGACGCAGAGACTCTGAGACGCTGAGACGCAGAGACTCTGAGACGCAGAGACTCTGAGACGCAGAGACTCTGAGACGCAGAGACACTGAGACGCAGAGACTCTGAGACGCAGAGACTCTGAGACGCAGAGACTCTGAGACGCAGAGACTCTGAGACGCAGAGACTCTGAGACGCTGAGACGCAGAGACGCTGAGACGCAGAGACGCTGAGACGCAGAGACTCTGAGATGCAGAGACACTGAGACCCAGAGACTCTGAGACGCAGAGACACTGAGACGCAGAGACTCTGAGACGCAGAGACTCTGCGACGCAGAGACTCTGAGACTCAGAGACTCTGAGACGCTGAGATGCTGAGACGCAGAGACTTTGAGGCGCAGAGACTCTGAGACGCAGAGACTCTGAGACGCAGAGACTCTGAGACGCAGAGACTCTGAGACACTGAGACGCAGAGACACTGAGACGCAGAGACTCAGAGACGCAGAGACACTGAGACGCAGAGACTCTGAGACGCAGAGACACTGAGACGCAGAGACTCTGAGACGCAGAGACTCTTAGACGCAGAGACTCTGAGACGCAGAGACTCTGAGACGCAGAGACTCTGAGATGCAGAGACGCTGAGACGCAGAGATGCAGAGACTCTGAGACGCAGAGACTCTGAGACGCAGAGACACTGAGACGCAGAGACACTGAGACGCAGAGATGCAGAGACTCTGAGACTCAGAGACTCTGAGACGCAGAGACACTGAAACGCAGAGACACTGAGACGCAGAGACTCTGAGACGCAGAGACTCTGAGACGCAGAGACTCTGAGACGCTGACACGCAGAGACTCTGAGACGCAGTGACTCTGAGACGCAGAGACACTGATACGCAGAGACTCTGAGACGCAGAGACTCTGAGACGCAGAGGCACTGAGACGCAGAGACTCTGAGACGCAGAGACTCTGAGACGCAGAGACTCTGAGACGCAGGGACTCTGAGACGCTGAGACGCAGAGACTCTGAGACGCAGAGACACTGAGACGCCGAGACTCTGAGACGCAGAGACACTGAGACGCAGAGACTCTGAGACGCAGAGACACTGAGACGCAGAGACTCTGAGACGCAGAGACACTGAGACGCAGAGACTCTGAGACGCAGAGACTCTGAGACGCAGAGACACTGAGACGCAGCGACTCTGAGACGCAGAGACTCTGAGACGCTGAGACGCAGAGACGCTGCGACGCAGAGACTCTGAGACGCAGTGACTCTGAGACGCAGAGACACTGATACGCAGAGACTCTGAGACGCAAAGACTCTGAGACGCAGAGACCCTGAGACGCAGAGACTCTGAGACGCAGAGACTCTGAGACGCAGAGACTCCGAGACGCTGAGACGCAGAGACTCTGAGACGCAGAGACACTGAGACGCAGAGACTCTTAGACGCAGGGACTCTGAGACGCTGAGACGCAGAGACTCTGAGACGCAGAGACACTGAGACGCAGAGACTCTGAGACGCAGAGACACTGAGACGCAGAGACTCTGAGACGCAGAGACACTGAGACGCAGAGACTCTGAGACGCAGAGACACTGAGACGCAGAGACTCTGAGACGCAGAGACTCTGAGACGCAGAGACACTGAGACGCAGCGACTCTGAGACGCAGAGACTCTGAGACGCTGAGACGCAGAGACGCTGCGACGCAGAGACTCTGAGACGCAGAGACACTGAGACGCAGAGACACTGAGACGCAGAGACTCTGAGACGCAGAGACTCTGAGACGCTGAGACGCAGAGACTCTGAGACGCAGAGACACTGAGACGCAGAGTCTCTGAGTCGCAGAGACTCTGAGACGCAGAGACTCTGAGACGCAGAGACACTGAGACGCAGAGAATCTGAGACGCAGAGATTCTGAAACGCAGAGACACTGAGACGCAGAGACTCTGAGACGCAGAGACTCTGAGACGCAGAGACTCTGAGACGAAGAGACTCTGAGACGCAGAGACTCTGAGACGCAGAGACTCTGAGACGCAGACACTCTGAGACGCAGAGACTCTGAGACGCAGAGACACTGAGACACTGAGACGCAGAGACTCTGAGACGCAGAGACTCTGAGACGCTGAGACGCAGAGACTCTGAGACGCTGAGACGCAGAGACTCTGAGACGCAGAGACACTGAGACGCAGAGTCTCTGAGACGCAGAGACTCTGAGACTCTGAGACGCAGAGACTCTTAGACGCAGAGACTCTGAGACGCAGAGACTCTGAGACGCAGAGACTCTGAGACTCTGAGACGCAGAGACTCTGAGACGCAGAGACTCTGAGACGCAGAGACACTGAGACGCAGAGACTCTGAGACGCAGAGACTCTGAGACGCAGAGACTCTGAGACGCAGAGACTCTGAGACGCAGAGACACTGAGACGCAGAGACACTGAGACGCAGAGACTCTGAGACGCAGAGACTCTGAGACTCTGGGACGCAGAGACTCTGAGACGCAGAGACTCTGAGACGCAGAGACACTGAGACGCAGAGACTCTGAGACGCAGAGACTCTGAGACGCAGAGACTCTGAGACGCAGAGACACTGAGACGCAGAGACTCTGAGACGCAGAGACTCTGAGACGCAGAGACTCTGAGACGCTGAGACGCTGAGACGCAGAGACTCTGAGACGCAGAGACTCTGAGACGCAGAGACTCTGAGACGCAGAGACTCTGAGACGCAGAGACTCTGGGACGCTGAGACGCAGAGACGCTGAGACGCAGAGACGCTGAGACGCAGAGACTCTGAGATGCAGAGACACTGAGACCCAGAGACTCTGAGACGCAGAGACACTGAGACGCAGAGACTCTGAGACGCAGAGACTCTGCGACGCAGAGACTCTGAGACTCAGAGACTCTGAGACGCTGAGACGCAGAGACGCTGAGACGCAGAGACGCTGAGACGCAGAGACTCTGAGATGCAGAGACACTGAGACCCAGAGACTCTGAGATGCAGAGACACTGAGACGCAGAGACTCTGAGACGCAGAGACTCTGCGACGCAGAGACTCTGAGACTCAGAGACTCTGAGACGCTGAGATGCTGAGACGCAGAGACTCTGAGGCGCAGAGACTCTGAGACGCAGAGACTCTGAGACGCAGAGACTCTGAGACGCAGAGACTCTGAGACACTGAGACGCAGAGACTCAGAGACGCAGAGACACTGAGACGCAGAGACTCTGAGACGCAGAGACACTGAGACGCAGAGACTCTGAGACGCAGAGACTCTTAGACGCAGAGACTCTGAGACGCAGAGACTCTGAGACGCAGAGACTCTGAGATGCAGAGACACTGAGACGCAGAGATGCAGACACTCTGAGACGCAGAGACTCTGAGACGCAGAGACACTGAGACGCAGAGACACTGAGACGCAGAGATGCAGAGACTCTGAGACTCAGAGACTCTGAGACGCAGAGACACTGAGACGCAGAGACACTGAGACGCAGAGACACTGAGACGCAAAGACTCTGAGACGCAGAGACACTGAGACGCAGAGACACTGAGACGCAGAGACACTGAGACGCAGAGACTCTGAGACGCAGAGACTCTGAGACGCTGAGACGCAGAGACTCTGAGACGCAGTAACTCTGAGACGCAGAGAATCTGAGACGCAGGGAAACTGACACGCTGAGACGCAGAGACTCTGAGACGCAGAGACTCTGAGACGCAGAGACGCAGAGACTCTGAGAAGCAGAGACTCTGAGACACAGAGACTCTGAGACGCTGAGACGCTGAGACGCAGAGACTCTGAGACGCAGAGACGCAGAGACTCTGAGACGCAGAGACGCAGAGACTCTGAGACGCAGAGACGCAGAGACTTTGAGACGCAGAGACGCAGAGACTCTGAGACGCAGAGACGCAGAGACTCTGAGACGCAGAGACGCAGAGACTCTGAGACGCAGAGACGCAGAGACTCTGAGACGCAGAGACTCTGAGATGCAGAGACTCTGAGACGCAGAGACGCAGAGACTCTGAGACGCAGAGACGCAGAGACTCTGAGACGCAGAGACACTGAGACTCTGAGACGCAGAGACGCAGAGACGCAGAGACGCAGAGACTCTGAGACGCAGAGACTCTGAGACGCAGAGACGCAGAGACTCTGAGACGCAGAGACGCAGAGACTCTGAGACGCAGACACACTGAGACTCTGAGACGCAGAGACGCAGAGACGCAGAGACACTGAGACTCTGAGACGCAGAGACGCAGAGACGCAGAGACACTGACACGCAGAGACTCTGAGACGCAGAGACGCAGAGACTCTGAGACGCAGAGACACTGAGACGCAGAGACTCTGAGACGCAGAGACTCTGAGACGCAGAGACGCAGAGACTCTGAGACACAGAGACACTGAGACTCTGAGACGCAGAGACTCTGAGACGCAGAGACGCAGAGACGCAGAGACTCTGAGACGCAGAGACACTGAGACTCTGAGACGCAGAGACACTGAGATTCTGAGACGCAGAGACGCAGAGACGCAGAGACTCTGAGACGCAGAGACTCTGAGACGCAGAGACGCAGAGACTCTGAGACGCAGAGACACTGAGACTCTGAGACTCTGAGACGCAGAGACTCTGAGACGCAGAGACTCTGAGACTCTGAGACGCAGAGACGCAGAGACGCAGAGACGCAGAGACTCTGAGACGCAGAGACACTGAGACTCTGAGACGCAGAGACGCAGAGACGCAGAGACTCTGAGACTCTGAGACGCAGAGACTCTGAGACGCAGAGACGCAGAGACTCTGAGACGCAGAGACACTGAGACTCTGAGACGCAGAGACGCAGAGACTCTGAGACGCAGAGACGCAGAGACGCAGAGACGCAGAGACACTGAGACGCAGAGGCACTGAGAAGCAGAGACTCTGAGATGCAGAGACGCAGAGACTCTGAGACGCAGAGACGCAGAGACTCTGAGACGCAGAGACGCAGAGACTCTGAGACGCAGAGACGCAGAGACTCTGAGACGCAGAGACGCAGAGACTCTGAGACGCAGAGACGCAGAGACTCTGAGACGCAGAGACGCAGAGACTCTGAGACGCAGAGACGCAGAGACTCTGAGACGCAGAGACGCAGAGACTCTGAGACGCAGAGACGCAGAGACTCTGAGACGCAGAGACGCAGAGACTCTGAGACGCAGAGACGCAGAGACTCTGAGACGCAGAGACACTGAGACGCAGAGACGCAGAGACACTGAGACGCAGAGACACTGAGAAGCAGAGACTCTGAGACGCAGAGACGCAGAGACTCTGAGACGCAGAGACGCAGAGACTCTGAGACGCAGAGACGCAGAGACTCTGAGACGCAGAGACGCAGAGACTCTGAGACGCAGAGACACTGAGACGCAGAGACGCAGAGACACTGAGACGCAGAGACACTGAGAAGCAGAGACTCTGAGACGCAGAGACGCAGAGACTCTGAGACGCAGAGACTCTGAGACGCAGAGACGCAGAGACTCTGAGACGCAGAGACGCAGAGACTCTGAGACGCAGAGACGCAGAGACTCTGAGACGCAGAGACGCAGAGACTCTGAGACGCAGAGACGCAGAGACTCTGAGACGCAGAGACGCAGAGACTCTGAGACGCAGAGACGCAGAGACTCTGAGACGCAGAGACGCAGAGACTCTGAGACGCAGAGACGCAGAGACTCTGAGACGCAGAGACGCAGAGACTCTGAGACGCAGAGACGCAGAGACTCTGAGACGCAGAGACGCAGAGAACCTGAGACGCAGAGACTCTGAGACGCAGAGACGCAGAGACTCTGAGACGCAGAGACGCAGAGACTCTGAGACGCAGAGACGCAGAGACTCTGAGACGCAGAGACGCAGAGACTCTGAGACGCAGAGACGCAGAGACTCTGAGACGCAGAGACGCAGAGACTCTGAGACGCAGAGACGCAGAGACTCTGAGACGCAGAGACGCAGAGACGCAGAGACGCAGAGAACCTGAGACGCAGAGACTCTGAGACGCAGAGACACTGAGACGCAGAGGCACTGAGAAGCAGAGACTCTGAGACGCAGTGACGCAGAGACTCTGAGACGCAGAGACTCTGAGATGCAGAGACTCTGAGACGCAGAGACTCTGAGACGCTGAGACGCTGAGACTCTGAGACGCTGAGACGCTGAGACTCAGAGACACTGAGACGCAGAGACTCTAAGAGGCAGAGACGCAGAGACTCTGAGACGCAGAGACTCTGAGACGCAGAGACGCAGAGACTCTGAGACTCTGAGACGCAGAGACGCAGAGACGCAGAGACGGAGAGACTCTGAGACGCAGAGACGCAGAGACTCTGAGACGCAGAGACGCAGAGACGCAGAGACTCTGAGACGCAGAGACACTGAGACTCTGAGACGCAGAGACGCAGAGACGGAGAGACTCTGAGACGCAGAGACGCAGAGACTCTGAGACGCAGAGACACTGAGACTCTGAGACGCAGAGACGCAGAGACTCTGAGACGCAGAGACGCAGAGACTCTGAGACGCAGAGACGCAGAGACGCAGAGACGCAGAGACTCTGAGACGCAGAGACGCAGAGACTCTGAGACGCAGAGACACTGAGACTCTGAGACGCAGAGACGCAGAGACGCAGAGACGCAGAGACTCTGAGACGCAGAGACACTGAGACGCAGAGACGCAGAGACTCTGAGACGCAGAGACGCAGAGACGCAGAGACGCAGAGACTCTGAGACTCTGAGACTCTGAGACGCAGAGACGCAGAGACGCAGAGACTCTGAGACGCAGAGACACTGAGACTCTGAGACGCAGAGACGCAGAGACGCAGAGACTCTGAGACGCAGAGACACTGAGACGCAGAGACGCAGAGACTCTGAGACGCAGAGACACTGAGACGCAGAGACGCAGAGGCTCTGAGACGCAGAGACACTGAGACTCTGAGACGCAGAGACGCAGAGACTCTGAGACGCAGAGACGCAGAGACTCTGAGACGCAGAGACGCAGAGACTCTGAGACTCTGAGACGCAGAGACGCAGAGACGCAGAGACTCTGAGACTCTGAGACGCAGAGACGCAGAGACGCAGAGACTCTGAGACGCAGAGACGCAGAGACTCTGAGACGCAGAGACACTGAGACACTGAGACTCTGAGACGCAGAGACGCAGAGACGCAGAGACGCAGAGACTCTGAGACGCAGAGACGCAGAGACTCTGAGACGCAGAGACGCAGAGACTCTGAGACTCAGAGACTCTGAGACGCAGAGACGCAGAGACTCTGAGACTCTGAGACTCTGAGACGCAGAGACGCAGAGACGCAGAGACTCTGAGACGCAGAGACGCAGAGACTCTGAGACGCAGAGACGCAGAGACTCTGAGACGCAGAGACGCAGAGACGCAGAGACTCTGAGACGCAGAGACGCAGAGACTCTGAGACGCAGAGACGCAGAGACGCAGAGACTCTGTGACGCAGAGACACTGAGACTCTGAGACGCAGAGACGCAGAGACGCAGAGACGCAGAGACTCTGAGACGCAGAGACACTGAGACGCAGAGACGCAGAGACTCTGAGACGCAGAGACACTGAGACGCAGAGACGCAGAGACTCTGAGACGCAGAGACACTGAGACTCTGAGACGCAGAGACGCAGAGACGCAGAGACTCTGAGACGCAGAGACGCAGAGACTCTGAGACGCAGAGACGCAGAGACTCTGAGACTCTGAGACGCAGAGACGCAGAGACTCTGAGACGCAGAGACGCAGAGACTCTGAGACGCAGAGACGCAGAGACTCTGAGACGCAGAGACGCAGAGACTCTGAGACGCAGAGACACTGAGACTCTGAGACGCAGAGACGCAGAGACGCAGAGACGCAGAGACTCTGAGACGCAGAGACGCAGAGACTCTGAGACGCAGAGACACTGAGACTCTGAGACGCAGAGACGCAGAGACGCAGAGACGCAGAGACTCTGAGACGCAGAGACACTGAGACGCAGAGACGCAGAGACTCTGAGACGCAGAGACACTGAGACGCAGAGACTCTGAGACGCAGAGACGCAGAGACTCTGAGACGCAGAGACGCAGAGACTCTGAGACGCAGAGACGCAGAGACTCTGAGACGCAGAGACACTGAGACTCTGAGACGCAGAGACGCAGAGACGCAGAGACTCTGAGACGCAGAGACGCAGAGACTCTGAGACGCAGAGACACTGAGACTCTGAGACGCAGAGACGCAGAGACTCTGAGACGCAGAGACACTGAGACGCAGAGACGCAGAGACTCTGAGACGCAGAGACGCAGAGACTCTGAGACGCAGAGACACTGAGACTCTGAGACGCAGAGACGCAGAGACGCAGAGACTCTGAGACGCAGAGACACTGAGACGCAGAGACGCAGAGACTCTGAGACGCAGAGACACTGAGACGCAGAGACGCAGAGACTCTGAGACGCAGAGACACTGAGACTCTGAGACGCAGAGACGCAGAGACGCAGAGACTCTGAGACGCAGAGACGCAGAGACTCTGAGACGCAGAGACGCAGAGACTCTGAGACTCTGAGACGCAGAGACGCAGAGACGCAGAGACGCAGAGACTCTGAGACTCTGAGACGCTGAGACGCAGAGACGCAGAGACTCTGAGACGCAGAGACGCAGAGACGCAGAGACGCAGAGACTCTGAGACGCAGAGACACTGAGACTCTGAGACGCAGATACGCAGAGACGCAGAGACGCAGAGACTCTGAGACTCTGAGACGCAGAGACTCTGAGACGCAGAGACGCAGAGACTCTGAGACGCAGAGACGCAGAGACGCAGAGACTCTGAGACTCTGAGACGCAGAGACGCAGAGACTCTGAGACGCAGAGACGCAGAGACGCAGAGACGCAGAGACTCTGAGACTCTGAGACTCTGAGACGCAGAGACGCAGAGACGCAGAGACTCTGAGACGCAGAGACGCAGAGACGCAGAGACTCTGAGACGCAGAGACGCAGAGACGCAGAGACTCTGAGACGCAGAGACGCAGAGACTCTGAGACGCAGAGACACTGAGACTCTGAGACGCAGAGACGCAGAGACGCAGAGACTCTGAGACGCAGAGACGCAGAGACTCTGAGACGCAGAGACACTGAGACTCTGAGACGCAGAGACGCAGAGACGCAGAGACTCTGAGACGCAGAGACGCTGAGACTCTGAGACGCAGAGACGCAGAGACTCTGAGACGCAGAGACGCAGAGACGCAGAGACTCTGAGACGCAGAGACTCAGAGACGCAGAGACACTGAGACTCTGAGACGCAGAGACGCAGAGACGCAGAGACTCTGAGACGCAGAGACGCAGAGACGCAGAGACTCTGAGACGCAGAGACGCAGAGACGCAGAGACTCTGAGACGCAGAGACGCAGAGACGCAGAGACTCTGAGACGCAGAGACGCAGAGACTCTGAGACGCAGAGACGCAGAGACTCTGAGACGCAGAGACACTGAGACTCTGAGACGCAGAGACGCAGAGACGCAGAGACTCTGAGACGCAGAGACGCAGAGACTCTGAGACTCTGAGACGCAGAGACTCTGAGACGCAGAGACGCAGAGACGCAGAGACTCTGAGACGCAGAGACGCAGAGACGCAGAGACTCTGAGACGCAGAGACGCAGAGACTCTGAGACGCAGAGACGCAGAGACTCTGAGACGCAGAGACGCAGAGACGCAGAGAGTCTGAGACGCAGAGACGCAGAGACTCTGAGACGCAGAGACGCAGAGACTCTGAGACGCAGAGACGCAGAGACGCAGAGACTCTGAGACGCAGAGACGCAGAGACTCTGAGACGCAGAGACGCAGAGACTCTGAGGCGCAGAGACTCTGAGACGCAGAGACGCAGAGACTCTGAGACGCAGAGACGCAGAGACGCAGAGACGCAGAGACTCTGAGACGCAGAGACGCAGAGACTCTGAGACGCAGAGACGCAGAGACTCTGAGACGCAGAGACGCAGAGACGCAGAGACTCTGAGACGCAGAGACGCAGAGACTCTGAGACGCAGAGACGCAGAGACTCTGAGACGCAGAGACGCAGAGACTCTGAGACGCAGAGACGCAGAGACTCTGATACGCAGAGACACTGAGACTCTGAGACGCAGAGACGCAGAGACGCAGAGACTCTGAGACGCAGAGACGCAGAGACTCTGAGACGCAGAGACGCAGAGACTCTGAGACGCAGAGACGCAGAGACTCTGAGACGCAGAGACACTGAGACTCTGAGACGCAGAGACGCAGAGACGCAGAGACGCAGAGACGCAGAGACGCAGAGACGCAGAGACTCTGAGACGCAGAGACGCAGAGACTCTGAGACGCAGAGACACTGAGACTCTGAGACGCAGAGACGCAGAGACGCAGAGACTCTGAGACGCAGAGACGCAGAGACGCAGAGACGCAGAGACTCTGAGACGCAGAGACGCAGAGACTCTGAGACGCAGAGACGCAGAGACGCAGAGACGCAGAGACTCTGAGACGCAGAGACGCAGAGACTCTGAGACGCAGAGACGCAGAGACTCTGAGACGCAGAGACGCAGAGACGCAGAGACTCTGAGACGCAGAGACGCAGAGACTCTGAGACGCAGAGACGCAGAGACTCTGAGACGCAGAGACGCAGAGACGCAGAGACGCAGAGACTCTGAGACGCAGAGACGCAGAGACTCTGAGACGCAGAGACGCAGAGACTCTGAGACGCAGAGACGCAGAGACTCTGAGACGCAGAGACGCAGAGACTCTGAGACGCAGAGACGCAGAGACGCAGAGACGCAGAGACTCTGAGACGCAGAGACGCAGAGACTTTGAGACGCAGAGACGCAGAGACGCAGAGACTCTGAGACGCAGAGACGCAGAGACTCTGAGACGCAGAGACGCAGAGACTCTGAGACGCAGAGACGCAGAGACTCTGAGACGCAGAGACGCAGAGACTCTGAGACGCAGAGACACTGAGACTCTGAGACGCAGAGACTCTGAGAGGCAGAGACTCTGAGACGCAGAGACTCTGAGACGCAGAGACGCAGAGACTCTGAGACGCAGAGACGCAGAGACGCAGAGACTCTGAGACGCAGAGACACTGAGACGCAGAGACACTGAGACGCAGAGGCACTGAGAAGCAGAGACTCTGAGACGCAGAGACGCAGAGACGCAGAGACTCTGAGACGAGGAGACTCTGAGACGCTGAGACGCTGAGACTCTGAGACGCTGAGACGCTGAGACGCAGAGACACTGAGACGCAGAGACGCAGAGACTCTGAGACGCAGAGACACTGAGACGCTGAGACGCTGAGACGCTGAGACGCTGAGACGCAGAGACGCAGAGACTCTGAGACGCAGAGACACTGAGACGCAGAGACGCAGAGACGCAGAGACTCTGAGACGCAGAGACGCAGAGACGCAGAGACTCTGAGACGCAGAGACACTGAGACGCAGAGACTCTGAGACGCAGAGACACTGAGACGCAGAGACTCTGAGACGCAGAGACACTGAGACGCAGAGATGCAGAGACTCTGAGACGCAGAGACACTGAGACGCAGAGACTCTGAGACGCAGAGACTCTGAGACGCAGAGACACTGAGACACTGAGACGCAGAGACGCAGAGACTCTGAGACGCAGAGACACTGAGACGCAGAGACTCTGAGACGCAGAGACACTGAGACGCAGAGACTCTGAGACGCAGAGACACTGAGACGCAGAGACACAGAGACGCAGAGACTCTGAGACGCAGAGACACTGAGACGCAGAGACTCTGAGACGCAGAGACACTGAGACGCAGAGACGCTGAGACGCAGAGACACTGAGACGCAGAGACTCTGAGACGCAGAGACACTGAGACGCAGAGACGCAGAGACTCTGAGAAGCAGAGACACAGAGATGCAGAGACGCAGAGGTGCTGAGACGCTGAGGCGCTGAGACGCAGAAACTCTGAGACACAGAGACTCTGAGACGCAGACACACTGAGACGCAGAGACTCTGAAACGCAGAGACACAGAGACTTTGAGATTCTGAGATACAGAGACTCTGAGGCGCAGAGCCGCAGAGCCGCAGAGATGCAGAGACTCTGAGAAGCAGAGACTCGGAGACGCAGAGACGCAGAGAATCTGAGACTCAAAGACGCTGAGACACTGAGACGCAGAGACTCTGAGACGCAGAGACACTGAAACGTAAAGACGCTGAGACGCTGAGATGTTGAGACGCAGAGACGAGGAGAGTCTGAGAAGCAGAGACGCAGAGACTCTGTGACGCAGAGACTCTGAGACACTGAGACGCGGAGACTCTGAGAAGCAGAGACACTGAGATGCAGAGACTATGAGACGCAGGGACGCTGAGACGCAGAGATGCAGAGACTTTAAGATGCAGAGACGCAGAGACTCTGAGAAGCAGAGACTCGGAGACTCCGAGATGCAGAGAGGCAGAGAATCTGAGACGCAAAGACACTGAGACTCTGAGACTGTGAGACTGTGAGACGCTGCGACTCTGAGAAGCAGAGACTCGGAGACTCCGAGACGCAGCGACAATGAGAATCAAAGACGGTGAGACGCAGAGATGCTGAGACGCAGAGGCATAGAGAGGCAGAGAGGCAGACACTCTGAGGCGCAGAGACTCAAAGACCCAGAAAGCATGAGATGTAGAGACGCAGAGACTCTGAGATGCAGGGACGCTGAGACGCAGAGACTCTGAGACGCAGAGACGCTGAGACGCTGAGACGCAGAGACTCTGAGACTCTGAGACGCAGAGACTCTGAGACTCTGAGATGCAGAGACACTGAGACTCAGAAACGCTGAGACGCGGAGGCTCTGAGAAGCAGAAACTCGGAGACTCCGAGATGCAGCGACGCTAAGTTTCAGAGACGCTGTGATTCCGAGACGCAGGGATGCAGAGACTCTGATGCGCAGAGTCTCTGAGACGCAGGGATTCGGAGCGCGGAGGCTCGGAGATGCAGAGGCACAGAGACTCTGAGACGCTGAGCCTCTGGGACGCAGAGAATCTGAGGCTCAGGGACTCTGAGACTCTGAGATTCTGGGACACTGAGAGAGAAAGACAGAGGGAGAGAGAGAGAGAGAAAGTGAGAGAGAAAGTGACAGAGAGAGAGTGACAGAGAAAGAGAAAGAGACAGAGGGACAGAGAGAGTGAGACAGAATGGGAGACAGAGAGAGACAGAGTGAATGTGTGTGTGAGAGAGAGAGAGAGAGAGAGAAAGGGAGAGAATTAGAGAGAGAGAGAGAAAGTGAGAGAGAGAGAGTGTCAGAGAGAGGGAGGGACAGGGAGAGAGAGACTGAGTGAGAGAGACAGAGAGAGAGAGAAAGAGAGGCAGAGGGAGACAGAGAGAGACAGGGAGAGACAGAGGGAGAGAGAGAGAGAAAGTGAGAGAGAGAGAGTGAGAGAGGGGCAGAGAGAGAGTGTGAGAGACAGAGGCAGAGGGAGAGATAGAGAGAGAAACAGAGTGACAGACAGAGAGAGAGAGACAGAGAGAAAGACAGAATGAGAGAGAGAGACAGAGGGAGAGAGTAAGAGAGAGCCAGACAGAGAGACAGCGAGGCAGAGGGAGAAAGAGAGAGAGATAGAGAGGGAGAGACAGACAGACAGAGACAGAGGGAGAGACAGAGACAGAGAGAGAAAGACAGAGGGAGAGACAGAGAGAGAGAGACCAGAAGAGAGAGTGAGACTGAGAGACAGACAGTGAGAGTGAGAGACAGAGAGAGTGAGAGAGAGAGAGAGTGAGACAAAGAGGTAGAGAGAGAGTGAGACAGAACGAAAGAGAGAGGCACAGAGAGAGAGACAGAGTAAGAGAGAGACTGAGAGAGAGAGAGAGAGAGAGACAGAGAGAGAGAGAGTGAGATAGATAGGGAGAGAGAGAGATACAGAGAGACAGAGACAGTGAGAGAGAGAGAGAGAGAGAGTAAGAGACAGAGACAGTGAGGGAGAGAGAGACAGAGAGGGAGAGAGACAGATAGAGTGAGAGAGGAGATAGAGAGATTGAGAGACAGAGAGAGGCAGAGACAGAGAGAGTGAGAGATTAACAGAGGGAGAGACAGAGTGAGAGAGAGCGAGAGGGAAACAGTGTGACAGGGAGAGAGAGAGAGAGGGAGAGAGAGAGACAGAGGGAGAGAGAGACAGTGAGAGAGAGACAGAGAGAGACAGAGAGAGAGAGAGAGAGAGACAGAGGGAGAGAGACAGTGAGTGAGAGAGAGAGAGAGACAGATAGACAGAATGAGAGAGACATAGAGTGAGACCAGACAGTGAGAGATAGAGACAGAGAGTGAGTGAGAGAGAGAGAGTGAGTGAGAGAGAGAGAGAGACAGAGGGAGAGACAGAGTGAGAGAGAGACAGAGAGAGAGACAGAGGGAGAGAGAGTCAGAGTGGGAGACAGTGAGACAGAGAGAAAGGAAGACAGAGGGAGAGAGAAAGAGAGAGACAGACAGAGAGGCAGTGGGAGAGAGAGAGACAGACAGACAGACAGAGAGATACACAGAGAGGGAGAGACAGAGAGAGACAGAGACAAGGTGAGAGAGAGAGTGACAGGGAGGCGGAGACAAGGAGAGAGAGAAAGTGACAGGGAGACAGAGAAAGAGACAGCGAGAAACTGAGAGAGAGATGGCGGAGACACAGAGAGACAGGGAGAGAGAGAGAGAAAGACAAAGGGAGAGAGAAAGAGAGAGACAGACAGAGAGGCAGTGGGAGAGACAGACAGACAGACAGAGAGACAGAGAGGGAGAGAGACAGAGAGACGGAGACAAGGTGGAGAGAGAGTGACAGGGAGACAGAGACCGAGACAGCGAGAAACAGAGAGAGAGAGATGGGGGAGATAGAGAGAGAGAGAGAGACAGAGAGACAGAGGGGGAGAGAAAGAGAAACACAAAAGGAAATATAGTGCGAGAGACAGAGAGAGACAGACAGAGAGAGAGAGTGAGAGACACTGTGACAGAGAGAGAGAGACAGAGTGAGACATTGAGAGAGAGAGAGAGAGAGATAGAGACAAAGAGAGGGAGTGAGAGACAGAGGGGAGAGTCAGAGAGAGAGAGAGACAGAGAGAGAGAGAGTGACAGAGAGAGAGTGAGAGAGAGAGAGAGGCAGACAGAGAGAGACAGGGATCAAGAGAGACAGAGAGATAGAGAGAGAGAGAGACAGAGGGAGAAAGAAAGAGAGATACAGAGGGAAATAGAGTGCGAGAGACAGAGAGAGACAGATAGAGAGAGTGAGAGAGAGACACACAGAGACTGAGAGAGTGAGAGAGAGACACAGAGACAGAGGCAGAGAGAGAGAGAGAGAGAAGACAGAGAGAGAGAGACAGGGAGATAGAGACGGAAAGACAGAGAGAGAGAGACAGAGAGTGAGAGAGAATGAGAGACAGATGAGAGAGAGGGACAGACAGAGAGACTGAGAGATCGTCACAGAGAGAGGGAGTGACAGAGTGAGAGAGTCAGAGAGAAAGAGAGTCAGAGAGAGAGAGTCAGAGAGAGAGATAGAAAGAGAGAGAGAGAGACCGAGTGAGTGAGAGAGAGAAAGAGAGACAGGAACCGAGAGAAAGAGACAGAGAGAGAGATAGAGACAGAGACAGAGTGAGAGACAGAGTGAAGGACATAGAGAGAGAGAGAGACAAGGGTGAGAGAGAGAGACAGAGACAGAGAGAGACAGAGACAGGGAGAGAGAGAAACAGAGACAGAGTAAGAGACAGAGTGAGAGAGATGGAGACAGAGAGATCGAGAGACAGAGAGAGAGATAGAGTGAGAGAGATGGAGACAGAGAGATCGAGAGACAGAGAGAGCGGGAGAGAGAAAGACAGAGACAGACAGAGAGGCAGAAGAAGAGAGAGAGACAGAGAGGGAGAAGAATACAGAGAGAGAGACAGAGAGAGAGAGAGTAAGAGAAAGAGACAGATGAAGAGAGAGAGAGAGAGACAGAATGAGAGAGACAGACAGAGGCAAAGATAGAGAGAGACAGAGACAGGGAGAGAGAGAGACAGAGACAGAGTAAGAGCCAGAGTGAGGGAGAGAGAAATACAGAGAGAGTGGGAGAGGCAGAGAGAGACAGAGTGAGAGAGATGGAGACAGAGAGATAGAGAGACAGAGAGAGAGAGAGAGAGAAAGAGAGAGGCAGAGGGGGAGAGAGATAGAGAGACAGGCAGAGAGAGAGAGAGAGAGAGAGACAGAGAGAGAGAGACACAAGGAGAGAGAGAGAGAGTGACAGTAAGAGAGAGAGAGACAGAGAGAGAGAGACACAAGGAGAGAGAGAGTGACAGTAAGACAGAGACAGAGAGAGCGACAGACAGAGAAAAAGAAAGGGGAGACACAGAGAGACAGAGAGAGTGAGAGGGAGGGACAGAGAGTGAGAGCAGAGAGAGACAGAGCGAGAGAGATACAGAGTGAGAGAGATACAGAGTGAGAGACGGAGAGAGAGAGATAGAGACAGAGAGTGAGAGAGAATCGAGAGACAGCGGGAGAGAGAAAGAGAGAGACAGACAGAGAGACGGAGAGAGAGACAGAGTGAGAGAGACAGAGAGAGAGAGACAGACAGACAGGCAGTGAGAAAGAGAGGCAGAGACAGAGAGAGAGAGAGGGAGACAGTGAGACAGAGAGAGAGGAAGACAGATGGAGAGAGAAAAACAGACAGACAGAGAGGCAGAGGGAGTGAGAGAGAGAGATAGACAGATAGACAGAGAGACAGAGAGAGAGAGGGAGAGAGAGAGCGAGTGAGAGGGAAAAATAGGGAGAGAGAGAGAGTTAGAGACAGAGAGAGTGAAAGATTAACAAAGGGAAAGACAGAGTGAGGGAGAGAGAGACAGAGAGGAAGACAAACAGAGAGCGAGAGACAGAGAGAGAGAGACAGAGGGAGAGAGACAGAGAGAGATAGATCGAGCGAGAGAGAGATAGTGAGAGAGACAGAGGGAGAGAGACAGAGAGAGAGAGAGACAGAGAGAGATAGATAGAGAGAAAGACAGCGAGAGAGAGGGAGAGAGAGAGACAGCGGGAGAGAGTGACAGATACAGAGATAGAGAGACAGAGTGAGAAACAGAGAGAGAGACAGAGAGTGAGACAGAGAGAGGAACAGAGA